>NC_056728.1:1248124573-1248157073 GCF_019279795.1 Protopterus annectens | reverse complement strand
TGGCAGAAAGGAATGCAGTTCATTGGAGGTCAGAGTTACATGACAGATGTCAGACACATATCATGGAAAGAGGAGTGCCACAACATAAGTATGGGAAAGTCAAGAAATGGAAGGTGTACACTGTTGCCTACACCAAAGTTTCTTGCTGGGCGTGCATGTGCACATGTGCGCGCCATGAAGCGCGAGTAGGACAGTGTGCACGCGTGTAAGGCAGACTGAGCATGTGGGAGCGTGTTGGGAGATGTTTAACACTGTTTGCGCGGGTGTGCGCGCATTTTAACCCGAATAAGCAGATTCTGAACCGTGTAAGTATGTGTGCACGCGTCTAAGCCACTGTGAGCGTGTTTCTGCTGGTATACACCCTGCTCCCCCCTGAGGAAACAGAGAGGAAAAAGGAAGCAACAGATTTAGTAGGAAGCTAGCAGGGAATACTGCTGGAGCTAGCAGGTGAAAACAATTAGAAGCAGGCAATTAGACAGGCAGAATAGTAGCTCAGCCCAACACTTAAAACTCTGCAAACAGCAGTGCAAGATGTTTCTCTCAAGAGACACTGCAAGACATCAGTGAAAACTGAAAAAGCTGAACTCAGAGCAGAAATGTTAGGGGCTGCCATAGCTGTCATAATGAGACATAGGCGACTTGCTGAGGGTGGTGACAATGCAGATGGTGCCAGACAACCCACAGTGAGGAGACGGAGAAGAGTGTACAGGCCCAGGGTCACCTACCATGGGTTACATGAGCTGGAGATAGTACAGCGCTATAGAGTGGACAGAGACATCCTGCAGCAAATAGTGGAGCTGTGCAGGCCACGCCTCACACACAGAACCAACAGAGGGGAACCCATCCCAGTGGAAACCAAGGTATGTGTTGGCCTAAGAATACTAGCAACAGGTACCTTCCAGAGACCAACTGGTGATATGATGGGGATATCACAGGCATCAGCCTCAAGGATACTGCACCAGTTCCTGGATGCCATGTCAGCACATGTTGGTGATCATGTATATTTCCCCAATGCCAGTGAGGTATTGGCCAGCAATATGCATCTCTTCCAGCAAATAGCGGAATACCCTGAGGTAGTGGGTGCAATAGACTGCACACACATATGCATCAAAGCACCAGCCATTGAGTGGGGTAGGGCCTACATTAACCACAAGGGCTTCCCCTCCATCAACTGCCAGGTCGTGTGTGATGCCCAGGGCATAATAATGAATGTGTGCTGGCTGCCCTGGGAGCTACCATGATTCCCACATCTGGCATTTGACGCAGCTGTACCAGACATTTGCCAATGGGGACATCCCGCATGGACACCTAGTGGGGGATGCAGGTTATGCACTGGAGCCGTGGCTGATGACACCCATCAGAAATGCACACACACCTGAACAGGAACGCCATAATGAGGCACACGCACAAACACGTAATGTAATAGAGCGTGTGTTTGGGCTGCTCAAGTCACGGTTCCGGTGTCTGGACACATCTGGTGGAGCCTTGCAGTACACACCAACTACATGTACCCAAATTGTCATGGTATGTGCAATGCTACATAATATGATCTTTCAAAAACAGCTGCAGCAGGACCAGCATAGGGCCGGGCCAAACAGCCCCCCACCATTGCCAAGGCCATCACAGGCAGAGCGTGACTCGGAGGAGGAACAACCTGAGCCTGCTCCAGTAGGCAGAAGGAGGCGTGCCCAGTATGCCCTGGCCTTGGCAAAGAGGCAACACATAGCACATACACTGGCTCAGTAGGAACCCTGGGAATTATACCCCCTCTGACTCACTCAGATAATAACAGGGATGCCTAAAATGACATGACCTGCTCACAAACATGTACAGGGGGTGTAATATGTGCATCTGACAGAGGCAGCCCTGCAGCACCACCTGAGGCATGAATGCCATGTATTAAGTAATGTAACACCATGTACTATATGCACACCTGAGGACCCTGACTAACATCCTACCCTCACCAAGCATCATGCCATAATATGACAATGAGATGATCAAGTGCAATAATTGACTGAAGTATCGCAGTTATTCAAAGGGGATCCAATGTGTGGCAGCCTGGGATGACATGCTGAGCATGACATGATGCTCCACCTGCTAGGACTGGCATGCACCTATCAGTGCAGGCCATATGGATACTGGCAAAGGCTGTTGTTACCCACAGCGTGCCCTGAATAGGTAAGGTTCAAAACACAAACCTACCTCCATAGGTATCAGAAGGGATAAGAATAAGTTAAGGGATAAGTCGAAACAGCAAGATGCATGCAGTCTAAACTCACCCAGTATGGAGAATGTTGATATCTGTGCTGTAACAGAAAACTGGGTCAAGGCTCACAACAGCACCCTAACACTACCAGGTTACACCTCATACTGTGCTGTACAGCCTGAAAACATGGAACAAGCTACAAAAGGAGGGTGACTAGCAATAATTGTCAAGGATAACCACACCCCCATGTTGGTACCACAACAAGAAGCAGCATGGACTAGCCATGGTCAAGTAACAGTGGCTAAAACTGCCCCCCAGTTTATAGCCTGCTACAGACTACTGTCCCAACACTAGGAACTGCATCTGGCCTATGCTGGAATACATGAATATATCAAGTCCTCCAAACCACATTATATTGGGTGACTGAAAATACCCAGACATAGACTGGGAGCATTATACTAGCTCCAACACTGTAGGACAAAAGTTCATAGAATCCATAAACCAAAATGCCCAGGAACAACATACCACTCCCACAAGAGGGGTAAGCATACTGAATGTGATAAACAGCAACATGGGTACTGGATGGCAAGATGAGAAGTGTATTGCTCACTGGTAAAACCAGACCATAGAGTAATCACACTGGATATACAAATCCTGACCACAGTCCCTGGCCAGAAACCCACAGTGGAAAACATGTGTAAAGCAATATTTGCACTCCTCCAAACTGATGTGGAATCCATTAAAGGTCTTGTGCAGGTGCAAAATATGGGCCACACCTCAAAACCTGTAATACAGCCATTCCATGAACACTGCCAGGAATGCTTGGATTATGCAATCCTAAATTAAAACAAGACACAATGCCATACACGCAGGCATCTGGCATGGTGGACACCAGTCATAACCAAACCATGCAAGAGAATGAGGAAGCTACTACATGATAGAGCAAACATAAACAATGAAGTAATCACTGATCAGTAGTATGGCAATAAAATATGTCCACATATACAGTCCACTAAGGCCAGCCACAACAAGTTGAATCTGTGAATCTTGAGGCAATGTTACACCTGCCCCAAGTACACAGACAACCCCAACTCCCCAAGAAATACAAATATATGTGAGAGATGCAACCATCTATCCAAACTGGAGGCTGAGCTCCCTCAACTCAGTACTCCCAAAACTAGTCAGGAGGAGAAGGTAACCAAACACACCACAAACACAGTCCCACATAGACCTATCACAACTGCAAACCAAACACATCAACACAGAAAAACATTCCCGGAGGCACAAATTACAAACACAGCACACCAACAGAGGCCTCTAAAGTAGACACCCAATCAAACAACTTCCAAACATAGCACATGCAAAGCTGGTGTGCCAAACAGTCACAGGCCAGAAGAAGAAACAGCATGCCTGATACAGTTGTAATAGGTGACTCCATAGCGAGACACACTGCTGTCCTGCACACCAGACTGAACAAGGGAAAGGGTACAGTAAGCTGCCTGTAGGCTGCCACAATACGCCACATAACACAAGTATGCAGGTCACCCCAAAGCAAGTGGAAATATGATGCAGTCATAGTCCATGCTGGTGTGAATGACCTGAGATGTACCTCCCTAGTCTACATGAAAAGAGACATAGATGAGCTCTCTGATTATGTAGTCCAGGCTGGTATGACACTAACCGTTTGCAGCATCCTACCCTTACCAAGAATGATGCCACAGTACAAACACGGAATGGTCAGTTATAACAAGTGGCACACTTAGTGGTGTCATTCCAAGGGGTTCCAATGTCTGTCTGCTTGGGATGTCATGCTTGACAAGCCACGCAGCTGTTCCAGGGATGGCTTGCACCTGTTACCCCTGGGTGTCTGGATATTGGATAAGGCTTTTGCCACCTCCATAGAGTCTTTCGTAGGCAAGGCTGAAAAGACTAACCCACCACCCTAGAAAACATAAGTGGAAAGAAACATAAGGGTAATGGTGACCAATGCCAGATGTGTAAACCCCAATATGCATGCTCCCGAGGCCATCCCCAGTATGGAGAACATCGATGTCTGTGCAGTGACAGAAACCTGCTGCAGGCCTCCTGACAGCACACCAGCACTACCAGGTTATACCACATATTATGCGTCATGGCCCCAAAACCTGGAACAAAACATAAAAGGAGGGTGAGTATCCATATTCAGCACAGACACCCATACGTCCAGGTAACTGACAATGCACAAGGCATTGGAGTCCACCCATGTGCAACTAACTGTAGGCAAGACTGCTGTACAGTCTTTAGCATGCTACAGACCACACTCTCACACACAGTAACCCCACCCAATCGTCCTGAAGACACTGGACAGTATGAATGTCCCACCAAATACCAAACAAGGTACCACAAATTACCACATAGGTGGTAACCATTATGTATGGAAGGTGTAATCAGGGACCTAGGGACACAAGTGGACAGTAACCTGTTATGTGACACTCACATTGCCAATGTGGCTAGGAAGACTGTCTACATTGGACACCGTATCATGAAAGGATTCACATCTGTGTCAACAGAGGTCATTGTGCCCCTATACTGTTCTCTTATCACACCCATAATCTAGTACAATGCCTCATATGGGATGTACCTTACCTGACACCTTCAGCAGTTAGAAAGGCCTCAAAGGTACCTCACCAAGAGGATAAAGGGTCTCAAATATATGTCATATGCTGCCTGGCTGTAGACACCCCAGCTGAATGCAGTCACATACTGCCTACACAGAGGCATTGCATGCCTATTGTACAAGGCCATGCCCAACACAGGAGTAATGGACATGCTCCACCCCAGAAAACTCAAAGCCATTGGAGCTGTGAGAGTGAGAGATGCCAACCTCAACACATAATGAAATAGGATGTGCTGGAGGGACAGATACATAATCCAGAGGCTCCCCACACCCTGGACCAGAATCCCACTCCATGTTAGGCAGAGCCCCTCACTGACACTCTTCAACAGGAATCTTACCAAGTGGATGGATGATCATAGAGTTACACTGGGGGTCTTCACTGTGTCATGTCCAGACAGAGGCACAGCAAAGCAAATCATAAATGGCCATAATATTCACATAGCAAGGGGTGGCGAAAGCCACACACACTCTGGCTAGGCTAACAAATGCCCTAGGGTGGATAGCCTAGTATGAACCTATGAAGATACAAATTGTACAGGACACTAAGGATAATCCCAAGGCTTTCACAACTGATGGTAGGAACTGTGTTGGGAATTCACAGATATGCTCTGAATCACACAAATATCACAAACAACATACCAAACACACACACATATTGCCAACATACATCCTGACAGGTGCAGTGCAACCCCCCCCCCCCAGAATAAAAAATATCTATCCCAGCAGACTGCTGGCCCCCTGACATTGCAGATGCAGAGGTAACAGCCAGCATCTACAAAGCAAAACACACAGCAGCAATGGTATGAGATGGTGTCCTGGGCTGAGTCCAACATGGACTCCAAGACGAATGGAATGCCAAATCACACTACTGCTCAGTGTCAGCCTTACCACAGGATATGTACCCAAAGAGCAGTGTACAACAACAGTGGTCCTTCTCAACAAAGGTGTTGCCTGAATGGATACTGAAAACTACCACCCCAGAATCCTGAGAAGCTCGGTCTGCACAGCTATGGAAAGGATCAGCATGTACCGCAGACATAAAGATATTGGGGACCTACTGACACCGGAGCCTACCCAGTGTGGCTTTCATAAGTGCAGATCCTTCCCCTAAACATGTTTGACTCATTTGAAACAGTCATTAAGGTCATTGATGAGGGCAATGTGGTCCACACAGCGTAGCTGGACCTTGCAAAGGCTTCTATACAATACCCTACATGTTCATTATAGATATGCTCACCAGCTTAAATATAAACCCCTATGTCAGTAGAGGGGTTGCAAACCAGACCACGGACAGAACAGACATGGTCAGACATGCTGCAGCCATGTCAGACTACAAACCAGATATAACTGGCATCCCACAAGGCTTGGTCCTGGGATCTCCCTCGTCTGGTATATATGTACCATAGGTACAGGCCAACATGGAAGGACTGTGTCTGAACATGTTTGCAGAGGACTACAAACTGCTCACCATATATGATCCACCAGCTGACACAAGCAGCCCACAAAAGGGCCACATAGAAACAGACAACTGGTGCCATAGCCATGTCAGCAAGCTAATTGCAGAAAAGTGTATAGTCAACCCCCATGGATATACAGTAAGTGCCCACCAATTACCACATAGGTGATAACCCATTACGTACTTAACATATAATGAGAGACCTGGGGACACAAGGTGATAGATATCCTGCATTGGACAAACATGTGCTGTAGTGTTTACAGAAACATACCATATACCCACCTAATCATGAAGGTTGTCAGATCTAGATAAGGGGAGGTCATTGTGGCTCTACAGTCATCCTTCATCAGCGTTACAATTGACTACAATAGCCCCTGTCGGATGTACCTCAGCAGACACCTCCATCAACTGTAAAGTCCCCAACAGTACCTCACCAGGAGTATCAAAGAGCTTGCACAGATGCCATGTGTTGCCTGATTAAACAAACTGCAGCTAAACACACTGCCATACTGCCCACCCAGAGGCAAGCTGTGCCTCATGTATAAAACCATGTCCAAGCTGGTATCAATAAACATGCTGCACCTTGTACAATCTAAATGGCAGTGAGATATGCACATGAGAGACCTGAACCCCAGCACTGACTTACATAGGACAAGATGTACTGCATGATCCATAACACAGAAGCCACCCCGACCCATGAGTAAACTCCCAGTACAGGCTACCCATAGAGTCACTTATCGATTCTCCTCAAGAGGAATCTTGATGAGTGGATGGGAGATGGTAGCTTTATCCTGGGTATCACGGTCATGTCACAGGTAGACAGAGGCACAGTATACTAACCATGACATATGTCATGGCAAACTCCACTTACAATGTGTGTCGAAGGACAAACACACTCTCTGACTAGCATTAGAAATGGCCTAGGGCACATCGCTAGTGTTTGCAAATGTACACCTATGTTGTGGAATACACTACCAATGCTGGACAAGCCTGGTTTAAGTAGTTCATATCTGAACATAATGCAACATGGTCAGATGTGCACAACTGGCCCCTAACCAGGCTGTTGTGCTCGCTATGGAAATGTAAAGCAGTGATAGGACTAAAGCCCAGGATACTGTCCACCACAGTCAAAGTACTGAACCAGTACACTATACAGTACTACAGTGTTAGGTCAGTGTGAAAGGATGTTGACAACTGTATGCAAAGTATCCCATGCAAACCCTGCAGGCACAGTATAATCCTGTTGTGGTCACACAAAAAGCAGTTGTACAGTAATTACACAACATGACACACAACACACAACCATAAACGGGAGATATTTGTTGAAGTTCACACTCATCCACAAATGTGGTGGGCTGCAGAGTTCAACATATGGAATGCTCACACTGGGCATGCTCACACACTTTGATAAATGAGACATATGTAAGACAACATGCCATGGGAAGGCTGAACTGGGCATGCTCACACACTTAGGCCAAATCTCAGTTTAGCAGTTGGCCACACATATCTGGTATTTTTACGTCTTATTCCAGGAACCAACCACATTACAGCAATCTGCCCAGTGCACACAGTTAAATGACTACAGAGACATACATGATATAGTGGATCCCTCCAATATGCAAACATCTTCCACAGATACACAAGTTGTTCATACAAACAGGGAATGCTATGGCAATAAAGATGTGCAAACAGTCTATCAGCAACAAATAATGTGCATTTGACAATTAAACATATGGGTATAGAGGTCAACACTAGGCTGTTTGCCCTAGGGAATGACAGCTTAGCCAGAGTGTGCTTAGCGTCTGCCTCCCCACAGGATGCCCATTCCGCTTTCTAAACACCGATTATGTCAGCACCCTATAAGTACAGCAGGAGAAGAGAAACCTCCCAGTAATGTGAATAGCGCGCTCCGCTAATGCGTCCGTCTCAAGTGTCATAACATAATTAGGTAGGGGTTTAAATCCTGCAAATGCTCAGTGTGTGTGAGTGGGGTTGGTGTGTGTGCAAGTCTGTGGAAGGGAAATGTCCCTTTTGGCAACTAGGAGAACAGACTACAGGATGCACATTCCCCTTTCTAAACACTGATGATATCAGCACCCTATAAGTACAGCAGGAGAAGGGAAACCTTCCAGTAATGCGAATAGCGCGCTCCGCTAATGCGTCTGTCTCGAGTGTCATAACATAGTTAGGTAGGGGCTTGAATCCTGCAAGTGTGTGTGTTTGGCTGAGGGGGGTTAATGTGTGTGCAATTGTATGTGAGGGAAATGTCCCTTTTGGTAACTAGGAGAACAGACTACAGGATGCACATTCCCCTTTCTAAACACTGATGATGTCAGCACCCTATAAGTACAGCAGGAGAAGGGAAACCTCCCAGTAATGCGAATAGCATGCTCTGTGAATGTGTCTGTCTCAAGTGTCTTGAGTGTCAGAACATAGTTAGGTAGGGGCTTGAATCCTGAAAATGGCAAGTGTGTGTGTATGGCTGAGGGGGGGTCAATGTGTGTGCAATTGTGTATGAGGGAAATGTCCCTTTTGGCAACTAGGAGAACAGACTACAGGATGCACATTCCCCTTTCTAAACACTGATGATGTCAGCAGCCTATAAGTATAGCAGGAGAAGGGAAACCTCCCAGCAATGCGAATAGTGCGCTCCGCTAATGCGTCCGTCTCAAGTGTCATAACATAGTTAGGTAGGGGTTTGAATCCTGCAAGTGTGTGTGTTTGACTAAGGGGGGGTTAGTGTGTGTGAGGAAAAAATGTCCCTTTTGGCAACTAGGAGAACAGACTACAGGATGCACATTCCCCTTTCTAAACACTGATGATGTCAGCACCCTACAAGTACAGCAGGAGAAGGTATGTGGCATGGACAATGACTGAGTCATATGTGTCTATGCCTCTGACTGACCTGTATGCTTGTGTTATGTGGTGGACCATAGTGCCCCACAGGCATATCACTGTGACCTTCACCTTGTCCAGCCTGGTGAGCGTGACCACACTGTACCGGACAATAATGGTAGCTAACATAACCGTGGCAGGTGTGTTGTCTAGCCGTACAGGCTGTGACTGGCACACAGGATTTGTGTGCTATGTATTATGTGTGATGTGTTCAGGCATAACGTATCCCTGTGTGCCAGCTGCAGAGGTGTGTGCTGCTCAGGCAGGATGCTATTCTAAGGCTCCACGAATGGCCCAGTGTGTTCACGTGCTTGTATTGCTGTCAGTGTAGGTCTGCATCAGACTGGTATTGTAGTCACTGTAGTATTGAATGCCACCTGACAGGTTATGCCAGTACTGGGTTCAGAGTGCTTAGTCCCCAGTTTGGCTATGTGGTTCCATCTCATACATGTGTTGTACGTCCATGTGTAGGGGAGAGGGTTGACTGTGTACATGTGGCAGCTGTGACATTGCCACATGACCCACATATTCCACAACTGTAGCATAGAGGTGACTGACAAATGACCTTTGAACATGCTACCATAGTATTGTGATTGCCATGGTGATTAACAGCACATAGGGCCAATGCAGAACAAGGTACATAGGTTCATAGGTTCATAGCGTCATACTAGTCAATCTGCCCTAGGGCATTTAAGAACCTAGCCAGAATGTGTTTGGCTGTCGCCATTCATTGTAAATATATCTTGCCATGCCCTTTTCTGAGGTTAGTATACTGTGCCTCTGTCTAACAGTGACACAGAAGTGATACCTGGGGTAAACCTACAATGTCCCATCCACTCATCAAGATTCCTCTTGAAGAGAGTCAATGAGGGACTCTGCCTAACCTGGACTGGGATTTTATTCCAGAGTGAAGTGAGCCTCTGGGTTATGAATCTGTCCCTCCAGGATGTCCTATTTATTTCAGTGCTGAGGCTCAGGTCTCTCAAGCGTGTATCCCGATGGGATTTGGATATTCTCAGGTGCAGCATGCCCATTAATTCCAGATCGCCTCTGAACAGGCGGTATGCCACTGAGTAGAGCTGGGGTTTATTTAACCGGTCAGCATATGGCATCTGTTTGATCCCTTTGATCCTCTTGGTGAGGTACTTGTGGGGTCTTTCCAGTTGCTGCAGGTGTCTGGTAAGGTACATCCCAAAGGGGGATTGTACTCAATTATGGGCCTGATGAGGGATGAGTAAAGAGGCACGATGTCCTCTCCTGATGTAGATGTGAATCCCTTCATGATGGGGTGGGCTATATACAATGTCTTTCTAACCACTTTGGCCACGTGGTTGTCAAATGAGAGATTGCTATCAACTTGGGTCCCCAGGTCCCTAATTACTTCTTCTGTATGTAATGGAGTACCACCTATGTGGTACTTTGTGGGCACTTTGTTTTTGCCAAAGGGGATGACTATACACACTTTTGCATTCAGCTGGAGGCCATGGCTCTGGCACAAGTTATCTGTTTCTATGATGCCCCTTTGGAAGATGCTTGTGTCGGCTGGAGAGTCGATTATGGCAGCCAGTTTGCAGTCATCTGCATATTTGGTCAGCCACAGTCCTTCCGTGTTGGCCTGTACCTCCAATAAATATATACCAAACAAGAGAGGTCCCAGGACTGAGCCTTGTGGGACACCACTCGTAACTGCTTTGGAGTCTGGCATGGCTCCAGCAATTCTAACCATGTGGGTTCTGTCCTTGAGCCAGTGTGCAATCCATCTAGTGACATAGGGGCTTATATTTAAGCTGATGAGCTTCTCTAAAATGCCAGAGTGGGGTATTGTTTTGAAGGCTTTTGCGAGGTCCAGGTAGGCTGTGTGAACCACCTTCCCCTCGTCAATGGCCTTGGTGACTGTTTCAAAGAAATCAACCAGGTTTGAGAGGCAGGATCTGCCCTTAACAAAGCCAAACTGGGTATGAACCAGTGTCTCTAGGTCCGCAATATCTATATTTATGTGGTCCATGATGATCCTTTCCATAGCTCTGCAGACCAAGCTAGTGTGGCTTATGGGGTGATAGTGTCCAGGATCCGTTGAGGCACCACCTTTCTGTAGAGGCACCACTGTTGCTGTACGCCACACTTTGGACACATATCCTGTAGTATGGCTGGGATTGAACAGTAGGTTTATGTTTGGTTGTAGCACGTCTTGGAGGTCATGTAGGACACAGCCCGGGACACTGTCTCATCCCATTGATGCAGTGGGTATTGCTTTGGAGAGGGCGGCTCTTACCTGAGCATCTGAGATGTCAGGGGGGCAGCACTCTGCTGGGATACATATTTGCCCTTTCAGTGTGGAGGAGGTGTGAAATTTGCACTGAACCTGTCAGCTAGAATGTTGGCAATGTCTGTGGGTTTGGTGTTTCTATTGACATTTTGGACTACCTCTGAGCTTATCTGGGAATTACCACCCAGGTTCCTAACATAACTAAAGAAAGCCTTGTGATTATCCTTAGTGTCCTGTGCAATTTCTCTTGAAGCTGGCCATAGACAATCTTATGAGTGCCTGTAGTTATTTGCTAATACTGATCAGTGATGCCTTCCCTATTTGGGAATTTGCTGTATCATTTAGTAGCTTCCTCCTTCTATTGTGTAGTTTGTTTATGGCTGGGGTCCACCAGACAGGACGTCTGCCTTTGGAGGATTGGGTCTTGGTTTTAATTGGGATCATATGATCCATGCATTCCTGAAGGTGTCCATAGAATGTGTTTATAGAGGAATCTGTGGTCTGGTCTGTAGTTTCCACAGGCCCAGGGGCTTTGAAGGTTTTCACCTCAGTTTTGAGGAGTGTGAATTTGCTTTAGAGAAGTTGTTCACTGTGGTGTTCTGGGCAGGGGGTGGGGTTGGGATGTGAATATCCAGTGAGATTAGTTTATGGTCCAATCTTACCAGTGAGAGATACACTTCTGGTCTGGAGCATAGAGTCCCCATGTTGGTGATGATCAGGTCCAGTATGTTTCCCCTTCTTGTGGGAGTGGTAACAAGTTGTTCCATAGCATTTGAGCTCATATATTCTAGGAATCTTTGGCCTAGGGTGTTGGAGCTAGTGTCATGCTTCCAGTCCATGTTTGGGTAGTTGACGTCGCCCAATATAATGGTGTTTGGAGAGACCTTCATATTTCCACTGTTCACAGGATGTCCGAGTGCAGTTCTTGGGTTTGGGAGGGTGGTCTGTAGCAGGCTAGCAGGCTATAACCTGGAAGGCAGTTTCACCCATTGTTAGTTGCACATGGATAGTCTCTGATGCTTGGTGCTTTGCCACCAACCTGGAGGTGTGGGTATCTTTGATGAATATCAATATTCCCCCTCCATTTGTGGTTTGTTCCAGGTTTTGGGGCTGAAAAGCATGGTATGAGGTTAAACCTGGTAGTGCTGGTGTGCTCTCAGTAGCCCTGAACCAGGCATCTGTTACTGCACAGATATCGATGTTCTCCATGCCAAGGAGAGTTTCGGGTGCATGCATCTTGAGGTTTAGACTTCTGGCGTTGGGTAGCATTACTCTTAGTTTCTTATCCCTTGTGATACCTATGAAGGTGGGTTTGTCATTTGCGCCTTGCCTAACATAGGCACTATGGGGGTAGCAAGAGCCTTTGCCAATATCTGAAAGCCCAGGGGTGACAGGTGCAGGCCATCCCTAGCGAAGCAGGTGGTTCAACAGAAGATGAATATGTGAGGGTGTAGTGCCTGTGATTAGTTAGCAGTAGCATATATGACTGCTCACGTGGACACATGCCAGGTAAGTCATATGCAATGTGTTACAGGCAACGTACATGTGAACAGGACAAACAGTGACATTCTGTCAACTGAGACATGGACATACATATAGTAAGCTATGCAGATGGCACTAGGAGTCCACAGAAGCTCTATAACTATGCATTGCAGGTGGGATCAGTATTCCAGGGTAATTGCAAGCAAACATGCATGCAAACAAAGCTACAGTAAACAGGGCTGCATGTAGTCCATTGTACAACAAACAAGCTGTACCACTTCCAGTAGGTAACACTGCAAATATGCAGGCACTATGCACATGTACATGGAAATACACAGGTCAGATGGCTAGGGTCCAGTCTCAGCGCACACAAGCGTACAGACCATGTACTGTTAGGATGTACAATAACTGGATGGAAACCCGTGTGCTCATACCTGCAGTAATACACATGTCAAATAACAGACACTGAGCCTTCACTCAGTGGTTCCATACTTAGTAGGATGTATGCTACCTGGCCTGCCACCACAGTATCCCTGACATATATGGGGACTCTCCCTCCTGTGACAGTTAGTTTTGTGTGTTGGGGCTGTCTAGCATGGTATGAGATGTGAGCTTGCAGTGCTAGGGTGCTCCTGTGTGTCCTGTACCAGTCGTGTAGTACTGCACACATATCAACATCCTCAAACATCCGCATTGCAGAGTCCAGTGTGGGCAACATGCCACTTGCAGTTTACATGTCCATCATTGCGTATTACTACATTCATTACCTTATCCCCTGTGCTACCTGTGTATGTAGCCTTCTGTTGACATCCTTACCACCAGTATGCCAACATGTAAAGATGATACACTATGGTACTTACCATGGGTGTAGACAACAGTACATGACAATCACACCCTTACTGCATCAGGCATGCTGTGATATACCCACAATTAATTCAGCACACAGTACTGTTAACAACATGATACTATTACTACACATCTATGTGGTCACCCTGTGCATCAGCAACATGTTAACCTGTACCTGCACAGTTGTTACAGATTGCAGGAGGTGGCACAGTTTCATCATATGCACAGGGTGTGAACTTGGTATGCCTGAGTCAGCCACTGATACCACCGATTGACATGTATGTGTATGTGTGTTGGTGAGGGACAGCAGTAGAAGGTGGGGCAATGTTGATGCAGTGTGTGCATGTATGCGGTAGCCCTAGGTGTTGTCAATTTGCATGTGTGTATGGATGCACACAGTTCCACCTCATGGCTGCCATATACTGGTGTTTGTGGACAGCCACAGACTGTACCTGCCAGGTCATACAGATCAGTGTCTTTGGCCATGGACACGGTACCTGTGCCTTGCAGGGGTGCTACGGACCGTATCCAGTACCAACCCAGACTGGGTACTGCCATCAGAAGCAGGTGTTCATTGACTGGACACAGATCCCTGTCGGGCCTGGCCAGAGCCACGTGCACGTGGTCTCCTGGGGCGGTCTGATGACAGCACAGACCCAGCATTGCTGGGGCTGCTGCTGGCACTATGGGGGTGGCCGCGGCCCTGTTGTCGTCCACGATGACTGCCAGCTGCTGCTGTTGCTGGCATATGCCCACGTCGACGCCTCAACCATCCACCATCACCCTGGCTCATGGACATGTAGTTGTGGAACGGGTCTAATATGTCCCCACAATGTCTGTCTATGACATCGGTGAAATTACGGATGGCAGCCACAATGTCACGCATACTGTCAGTCATGGCTGTGCGACATGCTGTCAGCTCCCTCAGACCCTGTCTGGTGTACCGTTCCATATGTGACTGTGCCTGCATGACAGCCCGAAACATAGCTGAGGTTGTAAGACCTCTGTGGGCACGTCTGACAGGGGCAGTACACCCACGGATGCTCCCACGAGAACCCCTGGACATCTGTGTGGTACCATCTCTGGGCCATGCCCATGGCTGCTGTGTGGGGAGGCATGTGCCACTGATACCACATTACCCTGGTCAATGCCCACTGTATGCTGTCCATCACCTAGGGACATTGGTGACAAAGGGTGTATTGGCAGGATAACTGTGCGCATTGATGGGGTCGACAGCTGTGTACTGTCAATCGGCTGACCAATGGCGGACCCTGGCATACCTTCCTGTGCCATTACACAGATGTCATCATTATCAGTACCCATTGCACCTGATTCAGATTCCCTGCTACATGACACCAGAGCAGCACCAGAACCTGTGGGAGGGAAACAGGAAACACAGTTTACAATGTCTACACATTACCAGTGATGCACACATCCACACATGCACAGGTCCAGACATGCACACATGCACACATGCACAGGTGCACACATGCGCACATGCACACATGCACAGGTGCACACATGCACACATGCGCACATGCACACATGCACACATGCACAGGTGCACACATGCACACATGCACACGTACACACATGCACACATGCACAGGTGCACACATGCACACATGCACGCATGCACACATGCACAGGTGCACACATGCACACGTACACATGCACACAGTTTCACACAATTGTACAGTACTCAGTATGCGTGATATCAACACACAGACACAGACACACCTACATGCATACAAAGAGCACTACTTAATGAGTCTAATATTACTATTACTATCAAGACTATTACAGGTATTGTTAATACACACTCACCAATATGGATAGGCTGCATTGCTGTTATACTGGAGGGACCTGCAGACGTGAAAAAACTAATGTCAGTGGGCACAACTGTGCCATTGTTACTGAGTATGATACAGGTCAGTAGTACAACAGTCGCCTTTCACAGGTCAGCTGATAATATTGAGGATATCACACTTGCACATTAAATACTATGGTGACAGCTACAAACCAAGGACACACCTCACACATGCATTAACTACCAGTGTACACAACAGTCAACTATACATATGGCATATTACCTGCACGCTCACTGTCTTGTTGCTGCGTGGCTCCAGCCTCCATCATAATGCATGTCTGCTGCTGTTGTTGTTGCTGGCAGACTGGAGCCACTACACTCATGAGTAGTCCCTCCAGTCTGGTGAGTGGGGGATGTGTAGCCACCCCACCACCTGTGGCGACCTGTTGCCTGTGGATATCCGACGTGCACTGACGGACATTTCTGATTAAATCACTGCAGTGATGTCATACCTGCTCATATGTCCTATTATGCGTGCCTATGTCATTTACCCAACGGACCAGGTCTTGCCACAGTGCAGCCCTCTCCTGCTGATTCTGGCTGGTGCGGGAAAAGAGTATTGCATAATCCCGCACCAGGCTCTGGTGTATCTCTTCATCCTCAGCTGTGGAGTAAGCGGGATTCCGCGGGTGAGCCATGTACCTGAAAAAGAAAATAACCTGATATCAGCAATATATGTCAGCAGAATTTGGCACACATACTACACATGCTACTCGACTGTTATGATACAACATATCTCACATATATAGCATCTGTCTGTCTATTGGTGGATACACATGTAAATGGCCAGGTATCAGTGCTCAGCCAGCAACTGTGCAACAGTACCTGGCACACTCCATATGACATACTACCAAACCCCAGCAGTCAGAACACTGATTCAGGTCAAGAGCACCTCCTCACTCTGGGGGTTTGTATCTAGATACTGTATGGCCTACATCATCAACTACTGTGAGCTGACCACACACTAATTGCCCTGGATATACATATCCCACCTCCACCACCAGCACAAATGACTATAGTGAATAACATTGCAGATGCAAACTTTACACTTTGTAAAAGTGACATGGTATCCTTTCAGCCCACTGGGCCAGTGGCAGATACAACCCACAATGCTGACCCCTACACAAATGCTTTCTACAGACATCTCCGAGAATGCATGGATCATGCAATCCCATATATGACCAAGACACTCTCCACAAAGGGACAGCATCCTGTCTGGTGGACCCCAGCCATAGACAGATTGTATTACAAAAGATGGAAGCTACTGCAAGACAGAGCATAATTCCATAAAGGGAAGGCATGTCTGAGCAGCACTAGTAAGGATCTATTTTCCATCATACAAACATCCATGGGCAACTTTGAGAGGGAAATCAAGAGGGACACTACAGATAACCAGAAGGCCTTCTTCAGTTATGTTAGCAACCTTGTCAGAATCCATCCTCTATGCCCATAGCTAGTACACAACAACAAATATTTCACTGAAACCACAGATATTGACAACATTGTGGCAGACAGGTTCAGTGCAGGTGTCACCCTGCCCTCTCCCCCAAAATAAGACATAGTTATGCCAGCTGACTGTAACCTCCCTGTCATCACAGATGTCCAGGTGAGAGCCGCCCTCATGAAAGCAGAATACACAACATGACTGGGACCTGATGGTATCCCCAGTTGCATGCTACATAAACTCTGACAGGAGCTAAACACACAAATAGAAGTGCTATGTAACACTAGCCTGACTACAGGATAAGTACCTGTACACTGGCGCACAGCAGCAGTGGTTCCACTCCACGAAGGAGGCACCTCAACATACCGATGCAATACAACACAATACTTTCCATTACAATACAATACTCTACAATATGCTATTGCCCTTGGGACTACAGCAGCATACTGTTCTGCTACCCTGACCATTGTGACACATGTGGTGTGATGGTACCTGCTGCTGTCACACAGTTACACAGGGTGACTCATATGGCATATTACCTATCTGACTAACATTCAGCAGGGGTATGTGTGACATGTACTCATGGGGAGTCTTGCTTCTTAACACTGTGTGGTTTATTGCAGGGTATGTCTTATCTGTGGGTAGGAACTTTTACCTACACATGTGCTCTGTATTGCAGTGGCATGGACGACACACAGCAGTCATTTAGGTTGTGGATGGTGTGAGGTGTTACTATGGTTGTTGGACATCTGTCATGGGTGTGACTTACGTATGTAAATCCAGGAGTGGTAACCTTTATGTGGGTAGTATGTGTGCACTCTGTGGTGTTGTCAGTCACTGTGCATTGGTAATGTGTTTGAGTGCATTGTCACAGTGTTGTACATGTCACTGTGTCCTTCTCCATATCTGTAGCTGTCATGTGAGGTCCATACCATGGCATCAATTATGTGGTGTGGAGGGGTACATCGACCTACATGTCCATAGCTGACACACCATGTCTGCTGACACATACCATGTGCAGGTATTCCAGGAATAGTGTGCCACTGTGAATATCATTGGGGGCACTATTGTACACATTTCTGACCCTGTTCACCCCTGACACATGCAGTGGTGGGCAGCCAATCACATATCTGGTGGTTACTGGTGTAGGTGATTTGAAATGGGGTATGGTACTCCGGTTTTGACACTGGTGTTCACTCCATTCCTTTGTCACCAGGCACCTGTTGTAATACATCTATACACATGTGCCTCACTCAGAATATATATATACATCTCTCTCTCTCTCTCTCTCTCTATATATATATATATATATATATATATATATATATATATATATATATATATATATAGATATATATATATATATATATATATATATATATATATATATATATATATATATATATATATATATATATATATATATATTGATGTACATATATTGCTATAGATGTGAAGAGGGGGTACACAGAGGGGGTGAGAGTGACAGAGGGGGTGGGACAGGGGGTGCTGAGGTCGTCATATACAGTCATACCTGTAGATAGTCAGATCAGTCTGTCTATGTATATGTATCTACGTTTATCTATATCTGTATGTGTGCATTACATATATATGTTTGTACATATTCTATCTATCTATATCTGTCTATGTATTCCTACATCTCTCTCTATGTATGTATACATATATGCATATCATATATATATATATATATATATATATATATATATATATATATATATATATATATATATATATATATACATACATACATACATACATATTTTGACATACATACGTATCCATATGATAGACAGGTATATCAACATGTTTGTCTACCATACTGCATACACACACTAACATACTGCTAAACATACATAACTGTGAAACCTACTTTGTACATTGCACTACAACCTATAGTCAACCTACATTGATATGTGCACATAGATGCTCTCACATACAAATGTATGTACAGCCTTCACTGATTGTTGCTGTGTGTCCCCTGCCCTTTACACATCTTCATATACATATGGATACAGACCAATGACACATATGGAGGGTTCACAGTATGTATTACTTTACATTACCTGTGTTTGTCACAGCTGCTTGTGTTGCCGTCTGGTTTTCTGTCCTGCTGCTCCACTTCCCAGTTGTCAGCTTTCAGGTGGCTGTTGCTGAACAGTTTTGTTTGTGTCTGCTTAATTTCAATTTTCTCTGTCTCTGTCTCCGTCTCTCTCTCTCTCTCTGTCTGTCTGTCTCTCATGTCCTCCTCAGGGTACAATGAAAGTATTGCATGTGTGGACTGGGAGTACAGCATACTTTTGTAGGTATCTGCATATGCCCATGTGATGGCCTCTGCACCAATTGTTAGCCAGCATTTGCTAATTGCATGCAGCCAGTTGTGTACTGATTGCAGTTCTCACTGTGATTTCAGAACAGTGCTATAAAAAGGTATGTGAGATAGGCGTAGCCCTTTCAGATTCTAATGGCAGGGACCATGCTGGTATGCTGTGGACAATGTTCTGTGAGTGTAAAGGTTGGTATCTCTCTCATATTTCCAGCTGTGTTGTAGATTAACATTCCTCCATTCATTTCTCCAGTTTCCTGTACTAACTGTGTATGTACACTGACACCTACAACTACTACTACTGTTAATGTGTGCGTCTGTGTGCTTTCCTTTCACTTTCGCTTGCACTTTGTTGCTAAGGCTTCAATATTTGCCCTTTACAGTCACTACCTGTATGCCTGCTAGGTGTCCTGACTGTAGTGTGCTGCTGTATCTTTCCTATTTTCCATGTACATTCACACCTTGGAATGCTTGCTATATCTGCTAGGGTGTTACAGCATGCAGTGTGGTCTGGCCATGGTGTGGGCCTTGACATCTATTAGGGTATTTGAGTATGCTGCTGAGCAGGCCCCAGAGACTCTCAGGTTCATCTGTTATCTGCCTCATGGAATGGTACATATCAGTGGGGTACACCCATTAAATTGTCTGGTATGCTGCAGTTGTGACTGTGGGTTAGCATGAGCATATGTATTACTACACTTATTCTGCCATGCAAGTGGTGTATACTTTCAGGACTCCATAGTTACCATTGCATGTGTTGTTACACCTTTCTGCCTACTGTTTGTACATTTCACATGGAGTCTGTGGGGCATCCCTGTAAGTCATTCACTGTTGCTATGTCTAGGCTCTTAACTATTCAAATATGGTGGTGTCAGACCTCTCATGTGTACAAATATTTGCAGGTTGTCCACATTTCTGCCTCATATTTTGGTCAATATCTCATGCACAGCATTTTCTGGCAAATCACTCTGGGCTCAAGTCAGAATATAGTGACAAACATTCAAGTTTCAGACTTCATACCCTTCCAGACATCCCACAAAATACAGACCCTGTTACTCTCTGAACTTTCTGAGTTTGTTGTAACATTATTTGTAATGTGTCCCTGGTTTTGGGCCTTTGCTCCACATATTTTATTACTTGGTCCGGATGTGTTCCTGTAAGAGGTTGTGGGGTGTGGACAGTGATTATCCTGCTGTGAGTATGTGTGTGGCTTGCAAGGTGCTACAGTGACATTATTACCTACTAGCTACCAACTAGCATGGCCATTTCTGTTCACACACTACTATTATGGAAATCCACTAGTTTTGACAGTAATTCTAAATTACATGCTTTGTGTACTACACATCCTATATTCCCTTTACATTCATTCCTACTATTACATGATATATTTATTTTAGCACAATGTTCTTGTATAAGAGTCATGGCTTAGTGGTAAGTCATGCAGACTACTGTTTCCAAGGTCCTGGGTTCGGGACTGCCAGTGGGATTTTATTTTGCTTCTGAACTGACTACAGGACCTGTCAATCAAAGTGACTAAGGCACTTTTAAGCAGTTGTAACTGGGTTAGCGCTGGTTTGCGCGGAACTCACGCATGCGCACTGGCATTCAGCTCCACACACACCAGCTTACAACCGCTTAAACGTGTTTACTCTTGCGCACGCCCGCACCATTTTCTTTGAAAGAAATGAAAATGGGGAGACAGGAAAGTGGTGAAAAAGGGGTCACAAAGAGGGTAAGACAGTAGGGAAACAAGCTTGGGTTTTGCAGGAGGGATGTAGGTAAGGCCCATAGCTGCCCATTCCTTCATCAGCAACAGCTGTGCATATGTTTGTAATTTGGTGTGACATTTGATACCTTCCACCCCTGAGAGAGGTGTAAGGACAACATTAATACTTGTTGTACAGCCAGTTGTAATTGATAGTTTCCATGTCTGGTAGACATATGTGCGGAATGGGCAGCTATGTATGGGGCGTAATTTTTTTGTGGGTACAGAGTGCCCTTTTTTTTTCAGGTGAGAGTGGTATGTCAGGTGAGGGAAGTCGGTATAGCTGGGGAGGTATGTTGGGTAGGTCAACAGACAAGACAAACAAGACGCATACAGGGGCGGTGTATGACACATGTGGGGGGGTTACACAATTGACGGGGACAGATGTTTGGATATCCAGAGCCAATGAGCTCACAGATGGCAACAGTGGAACTGATATCCCCACCCATGGGCATTTTCCACTGTTCCTTCACTGCCCATGACGGGGCTGTGCTGGGGGCTGTGTAGGCTGGGCAACAGGCATGCCCGTAAGTTGTGCCACTTGTGCCTCAAGCTGGCATAGGGGCTCAAGAACAGAGTCCCGGATCTCCCTATGCACCACAGTCTGGACACTACGGAGGGTGAGTGGTGGTTCTCCTCCGGCCACGCTTGCAGAGGGGGGACGGGCCCCATCCCCTGCAGCGCTTCCACCCGCAGGTGGCACAGGGCCACCGGAGGAGGGTCCAAACTGGGCACTAGTGCCAGGTGCACTCGCCAGCTGAGGTGGGAGAGGTGGGTCCGCTGGAACCCGCCTTCCCTGTCGTTCTATGTTTTGCATTATGTCATGACAGTTTGGGTTAGTAGCATACAATACCATTCGCAATTAGTTGTAACAGCATGCATTAGTATTCCCATTAACCAAACACCCAGATATTCACACCATTGAACAGCAAGCATAACACATGTATAATTTGAACAGCAATACACAGTCCAACAACATGCAGGGTTGATTGATGGCAACAGGCCATCAGGTTTGGATGTATGAACAGGGCAGATGCATCAACGGACATGCAAATATTTAGGACCCATCAGGACAAATGTCCAGGGGTGTTAATTGTGATTGCACATACCATTTTCACGTGGAATGGATTATATGTGGTTATAGGGTGGGGTGAAGAAAATATTATTAACACCTTCGAATACCAATACATATGCTGTACATTTCTAATAGCTACATATATATACACACTACTGTTCTAACTACAGTTTCCTATATGATAACTACTTCACTTTGGTGATAGGACTGTTACTGCTACATCAATATACATTTTATTGTTATTCATACACGTTCATATCTGGCTTTGTTCAGCTACATCATCCTGCTACATTTGCTTTATGTAGCTATAAACAACTGTGGATGTTTGATATTTCAGACAATCATACTATCTGCATATTGCAGACTGAGAGCAACATATCCAGATTTTGGGATACACATTCCAGCTGCAGCAACACTTTGGACACATTTCACAGTTTGGTTCTACTTGTCACAATCATTTCATTCTGTACTGACTGCAGTATACTTTATACAGGGGTTATTACTACTTTATTGGTGGATTCATAACTCTTTCTCACACCCTCTCACTTGATTTCATTTTACTATTCAGGATGGTACTTACTTCTAGGCTTTATTGACGTTTTACCTGTAGTTATTACAATCCTTTCGAGCAGTCTCACTTCTGTCATGTTTCAGTATTTCAACAGGGATATATTTCACACATGTGAGTTGCTCATCTTCTGCAGCTGTACTTTTCAGCCTGCTGCAGGTTGTGCACTATGATATTATAGGTGGGGCATCTTTATTTCAGAATTTATTTCAGACATTTTCATTTTTCTGTTTGGATTTCAGACTGCAACACACTTTTGTAATCAAGCAATATTTGCAAACACTTTTACACTGTTACTTGCACATTTTATTACTTAGTGACTACACTGCACTCTTTTGCTAACTGTCATACTTTTATATTTCTTTACAGTTACTGGGAGTGGATTACTGACCTGCTTGGTGGCGCAACCACACCAGCCTATCGCCATAGGCTCTGCAGTTCACAGAACGGACATCTGCAGCTGTAATATAAATGAAGTAATATTGGAATACACATCTCCATAATATCAGCTAATTTAATTTCTTACATACATAATTAAATGTAACTTACTCAGTAGTGGGGTGTTGGGCATTTGCCAGGCCTCCTGGATCCAAAAGTTCAATTGGTCCTGCTTGCATCTTTTCAGGTCTGCATGGTGGTGATGGACCTGCTCACCAGTCCTTGGAATCCCTGTGGCACTGGTAAGATCATGAGCCAACCGGTCCCACGCCTCAGCCCTATATGCTCCCCACAGGACCTGGCCCTGCATGAGTTGGGCCTCATGATTGTGGACTAGGAGCCAGACCATGTATCTGGACTCCTCAACGCCCCACCTCTGTGCTCGAAAGCAACTACCCTCACCTACACCTGACATTCTGGCTGCAAGTCAGTTCTACAATCGTTTATGCTGTGTATTCCCGCCTATGGGGCTTATATATGCCGTTTTTCCTGCACTTATTTGTGATTGACCATTTTGGAATTGTATCCACTTCACAAAACCTGCTTTGTCATGCTCCACTTTCTATTCATTCCTATATAGTTGCTATTACTGCATTTCTGAGTACAGCTGTTGTAGCTTAGTGGTTCAGTACCTTGACTATGATGCATGGTACCCTGGGTTCGAACCTGGCCACTGCTTTTTATATTTTATGACTGTCTAGACAGGCTAGGGGGTGTGTCTTGCTCAACATTGCTCGTCGGTTAGCTTGTTGGCGCGGGGCGCAGCTCTGCGCAAATGGGGTGCGCTGGCTTATGCCTCATTTGGATGTCAGCACACATAGTACGCTCAGCTCAGCTAGGGGAACACAGTTTGAGCATGTGAAACCACTGCTCAGCTACGGGCACTCATTTTGCACCTGTTAAACCACTGCTCACCTACGGGCAGATGCACTCACCTTGTTAAACTGTAGCTCAGCTATAGGCACATCTGGCATTTTTTTTATTGTTTTGTTACCTCAAATTTCTTCAAAATAAATGGACTATTTCATTACATTTTACATAAAATGTGATTTTATATGTGTACATGTTTGTCAGGAACTTGTTTCGTGCTTATTTTGCTAAAAATAAAAGTTGGTGGTGTGGGGGCTCGAACCATAAATGCCTGCTCTTCAGATGACGTCTCTACTACTACGCTATTGCTTCTTGGCTTAATTTGCATATTTAGTTCTTATATGCTTTCCCACTGACTGCTAACTGTAGCTGCGCTACGGGCACGCCCGCAAACGAGCGCACTCACGGGCAAACATCTTTACAATTTAAAAATAATATATAACATGTTCATTTATATATTTTCTGTTCATAGTCTGTGGGGGCATGTGTTGTGTTGTGTTTATTCACATTTCCGTGGACTCTGTCGTGGGTGTTTACTTTGGGCACTTTTACTCTTCTGGGGGCGTGTCTGCTTGCAGGGCTCGGCCTACTGTCTTACATGGACCGTGTTAGACTTAGGTGTGATTCAGCATGCTCTCATGAATATGCAGAGCATGCTGGCATCACTCCATTTAACTGCAGCCTCCGTGTAAGAGTTATAACTCTTACACAGAGGCTTCATGAATCCTGCCCAATACGTTTTACTACACAGTACTAGTCAAGAGTTCAGAGATCACAGAGAAATACTTAAAATAATTCAGTAGTATAGTTCTGACATCACAGAAAAACACCTAGTCTAATCTTTCCAGTTTCTAGCTATTTCAAAGAGAAAATACAAGTCTAAAATAAACTTACATATAGAGCAAGACAGTGCTGGTGAGTTGGATGGTCGAGACAAAAATGCTTAATGCTCTCTGATTCTCTTTGTTTTTAAAATCACATTCCTGGTTCACATTATATCATTCTTCACACTTTCCTGGGTTACATTACATCATTCTTCACACTTCCCTGGTTCCCAGGCTAACAGAAATGACATTTACATTCTTAACATCTCCTTTTCTTATCTTGCAGCTGGTCAGGAAGCAGAGCAATAAAAATACATTTGCATGTTTAAATCTAGCAATTTAACGCTTGGTAAAAACAATAGAAAGAATGCCTTCATTTAGGCAGGCTAGAGCCAACTTTAAAGATCCAAGACTGTCATAAAATGCTTGACTTTGCTTCCTTACAGCAGAGTGCACTGTTGTTAATTTTTTTTTTTGCAGTTCCACATATAACAGCATTTTTTTTTCTATTTAAGACAACAAGCCTGTGGTTTACATTAATGTTTACAGATGACAGAATTATCTCCATAATTCTATCTGGCTAGGCTGGCAGCCTTCACCCATATCTTCACACACACACACACACATGCACACACACACACACACACACACACACACACACACACACACACACACACACACACAGATATATATATATATATATATATATATATATATATATATATATATATGTATACCCACACTGTATTTCCCTGAAAATAAGACTGGGTCTTATACTTTTCCCCCGCAGAAATACGCATTAGGGCTTATTATCATGGAATGCCTTATTTACCCCCTCCCCCGTACAACAATCTACATTTATTCATTTATTCATGTACAAAAATCGGCATTTATTCATGTACACAAATCGACATTTATTCATTTCCAAAAAACGACATTTATTCATGTACACAAATTGACATTTATTTGGTACCTTTCCGTTATTGGGCAACAGTTCTAGGTAACACGTTAACAGATGTGAGAATTCTACATAAACAGTGCAACAAGCATTTTAAATTCAGAATATCTACACCTTGCCTTTCACAGTGCAATATTTCATGCTTAACAGAAAGTGAAAAATCTCAATACATGTGTATTGGAGGAGGGGAATAAAACAGGTGAATAACTGCCACTTTTTGAGTGGTGATGCTTTCTTTATTCCTTACCCAAACCATAAGAGAAGAATGATGGAAAGTCATAAAAATGAATTTAACTTTGGTAAAAACAATAGAAAGAATGCCTTCATCTAGACAGGCTGGAGCCAACTTTAAAGATCCAAGACAGTCATAAATGCTTGAATTAGCTTCCTCACAGCAGAGTGCACTGTTGTAACATTTTTTTTTTGCAGTTCCACATATAACAGCATTTTTTTTCCATTTAAGACAACAAGCCTGTGGTTTACATTAATGTTTACAGATGACAGAATTATTTCCATAATTCTATCTGGCTAGGCTGGCAGCCTTCACCCATATCTTCACACACACACACACACACACACACACACACACACACACACACACACACACACACACACACACACACACACACACACACACACACTTACTTTGTAATTACCCCTTGATAATGAAACGTTACCTTAATACAATAAAGTCAAAAACTGACAAGAGCTTGCTGGCAGCTGAAAGCAGAAGCAATCCATTCTGTTGCCCCGATAATGGAAAAGTTTTTCAAATACAGTCATGTCATCTTCTACTGGAACATTGTCATAAGTCTCCAACCTTCAAATTCTGACCTGAATTTCTTGCAACTCCATTTCCTGTAGAACCATTAGCCCCAGTCTGTCATGCCCAGCAACAGACCTCTCCTTAAATGAGCACTGCTTGTCCATGTAGCCTTGTCATAGTGCATTGGCAGCACAGCTGTCATGATTTTATCCCATGAATTCTTCACCCAAGTCACGACCTCTTGTAGGCTAGGCTTCACAAAGTTTCCATGCTGATTTCTCTCCATTCTATTTTCAATGTAGTTATTGAGTTCCATGTGCAAATGGTCCTTGAATGGCTTGTTTATTGCAATATCAAGAGTCTGAAGATAGGCAGTCATTCCTGCGGGAATCATTATTTGATCTATTCTTCTCTGTGCAAGGAATTTCTTCAAGCCTTTAGTACAGTGAATGCTGGCTGAATCCCAGACTAGCAGACCTCTTTCACCACCTCGCAAAACAAGTGGCAGCATTACATCGATCAACTTCCTTATAACTGCTTGTGTGCACCAGGCTTTTTTGGTTTCAAGAATATAAATGCCTGAAACACATTCAATCTTATCTTTCTTGCCCTTACTAATGATTAGAGGTGGGGTTTTCTTTCCGTCTAGATGAACTGCCAAAATACAAGTAACATGTGCACTTTTGTAACCAGTGGAGGCAATGTGGATTGACGAGGCACCCATCTGATCAATTGTTGTTTGAGATCCTTGTCCCATAAACACTGCAGTTTCATCCATAGCAATCATGTTGGAAAGTTGGTATTTAGAAAAGTCGATGCCATCAACAAATGACTTGAATGCAAGTGCACGTTTAATAACCTCAGTATCTTCCAGCTTGAACAGTGCTGTTGATCTTCTTAGAGGCAGTTCATATCGCTGAAAGAAGCCATACAGCCAATGTTGTGATGCTTTGAACTCTTCTGGGGATATTTCTAACTGTGGTGCCATTGCAAGGGCAAATGCTTGACTATCAGCCCTGTGCACAACCAAAGCCTTTGCTCTCTTGTTAGCAATCCATTCACAGATGATGTCTTCCAGCTCAGGATATAATGGTTGCTGACCTGATCCACACTTGCACTTCTTAGCATTTTCCTCGTTGGCCTGTTGACTGAGGTTATCGTACGCTGCTCACCATTTTCAGACCATTTGGAAATCCATCTTCTTCTCTTTGCAGAAAGCCATCAGATTCTTTCCACGGGTGTCCTTTCTTGTACTCGACAGAATAGCTCTTTCTTTTTGCACTCATCTTGTCTTGGGGGGGGGGTTAATTGAAGACTTATGAGACAGGAGTGGCAACACAAAATGCTGATGGCTAAGAAGACACAACCACACCTGTTCATTATCAAGTGCGCATAATTAACATTCATTGTCTGTACTTTGACCAATCAAAGTACACTTGCCAGTGTAGCATGTGGGTGTATTTGTGTCTTTATGTGTGTTTTCTTCTGTGTATAGTTATATGAGCAGGTGCATTTGTGTGAGAGGTTATATTTGTGTTAGAGAGAAAGAAGGAGAAGATGAGAGTGACAGACAGAAAGTGCGGGAAGAGAATGTAAAATTTGTTACCTTATTTCTGTTTAACATCATATCTATTTTTCCCTCCTATCAAACAGTATTTGAAAGGCATGTATTGATTAAATATGCAGACTTATTTTAAGATGTGCAATCCTTTAAAATGCTGGTGTGATGTTTAGTATGAGGCAAAGGTATGCGGCAGAAGTATATGAAGAAATGGTGGAGATATTATCTCATAATATATGGTTGAAATTCAAAGAACTGCAGGATAAACAGACTTTAATAATTAACTAACAACTACCTATCACATTTCTTTTTCTGTATAAAAAGCTTTGTTTTATAGTAGATACCATTGTAAATAGTTATTTAGTTGTTTATTATTATTCATTTAGTTATGTATATTTGTTTTATAATATTTCTATTGTCATATATCAATGTTTTGTTTTTAAAATTTTCAATAAAAACAATTGCGAAAAAGGAAGTGGTACAGATATAAAAGCTGCACAGACAGAAACGATGTAGTAGGTTTGCCAAAGCATTTGTTTTGTAGTACCCATCATTTAGAATTGTCTATTTTTGGGGGGTGAAGGAGTGCCACTTTGTTTATATTTTTATAATTTAACTTAAAAGCTACTTTAGACAGGCATCTAAACTGGATATCTATTTAAAATATGCCTTAAGATAAACTGCAAAACTGCACCGTACAAATTTGATTTGCTGCTTTTTTTTTTCGCTTTTCTAGTAAACGTGTTTCTTGTATATTTTTCATAAAACTGATATGTTCTTTTTTTATATATTGATTGTATTACATTCATTGAGTAATTCATTTTTAGTACCTGCTTTATTGTAATCAGGGTAAAGGGGGGAAACTGGATCCAGTCCTTGCAAACAACAGTCATAAGGTAGAGTACCGTTCATGTAAGGGATGTCAGTCTATAACAGGATGTGAACATACTCGCATGCTACATACACATATCTAAGGGCAACTTAGATGATTTGCAATTTAGCTATATTAATATTTTTGGATCATGGTTGGAAACTGGCATGTTATATGAAAAAAACCCTCAAGCACATAGGGATGATATGCATTATCATTACAGACGGCATCTAAGCCAGGAATCAAACCACAGCACCTAGAACAGTGAGTCAGCAAGGATATCTGATAAACCATTGTACAAGTCTGGTAAGGCAGCGTATAAAACAGTAGTGAAATATTTTAATAGTGGGTAAAGAAATAAAGATTATTTGATATGACTTGCAACTACAAAAGCAATGATGGCTAGCACACTTTAAATAGTTTTTTAATAGGTGTTCTAATATAGGATGGTTGAAAGGTACAATTAATCTGGCAGCCTAAAAGTTAATGAATGTTTAGCCAAGCAGTTATCTTTTTGAAATTTCTTTTTAATAGCTGCAGAGATGGTTATCTGGATAATGTATTGCAAGTTAATTCAAGTAAAAGTTATTTCATTTCATTTAATGCAGATGTACTATTTGTGAATTAAAGGAACCATAAAGTTCCTTTTATTGTTTTGCCAAGGCTGAAAGAGTAAGAAAGCTTTAAATTTAATAACATTCTTTATATGATAAAGCTCATAACTGTAAGTCAGAGTAGTTACCTTATGAAACTTTATTTTTAACATTTACAGACCTCCTATCTGGACAATGCACTCCCAGTTAATTTAGATAAATACATACTTCATTAAGTGTAATTAAAAGTTGCTATTTGTCAACTAAAGCAGCCAGCAAGACATCTTTATTGTTGTGCCAAGGCTGAAAGAATGGGAGAGCTGCAAACAGAATCTCATTCTTTATGCAATTAAGGTCACAACTAGAAATCATGAACACTTATAAAATAAAGCAGTATAATTATTTTATTTATTGATTGATCTATTGCATTTGTCTACTGGGAAAATAGGAGAAAAGCTCCGGAAGACACAGTAGCATAACAGTTTGGCAGAGTGATTAGATGAGTATATATGTAATACATACATAGGTTTTGCATATCCAAAATATCTAGACTGGTTAAAAAAATAACATTCAAGTTAAAAAGGATAAAGAATGAAATGTATAGTCATTGGAAGAGCAAGGTCACATAAGCTTGGCAAAACAATAAAAGGAACTTTACGGTTCCTTTAATTCACAAATGGTACCTCTGCATTAAATTTAATGAAATAACTTTTCCTTGAATTAACTTGCAACACATTATCCAGATAACCATCCCTGCAGCTATTAAAAAGAAATTTCAAAAAGATAACTGCTTGGCTAAACATTCATTAACTTTTGCGTGTGATAAACTGAGAGTTGATTAGTAAATGTTTAAGTCTGAGCCCTTTGAGCTGATTAAGAGGTATGAAGTGCTGAGTACTGAACCTGTGATTTGTGGTGATCATTGCTACTTTATTGTAGCATTGCTGTAGTGAGTGGAGGTTGATTAGAATTAGAGCTGAATACAGGAGAGGATATAGGAGCTATAGCAGTGCTGAACTGATCTGTTAGGAATGTTTTGGCTCGATAAAGGGAAATGAGTTTTTAGTGTTTTTTATGGTTAAGTTTATATGGCTGTCAGATTTCAGTTTTTCATTAATTGTGACTCCCAAGAGCTTAGTATGTGTTGCAAGTTCAGCTGCAATGTTGTTGACCTATGAGATGGTAGACAGACTTTTTTTTAGGCTCACTAAAGGTTTGGATGTGAAAAGGGTTAATTTTGTTTTCTTTGGGATGAGTAGGAGTTGGGAGTCTGATAGCCATGCTTTAACTGAGGAATTATTCAGGGATCAGCTGTTTCGGTTTCTTCAAGCATATGGCAGAACAGATGAGGGCTGAATCATCTACATATTGGATTATGGATACCTGTCTGGTTGCATTGTGTAGGTCAATCCTGAAGATATTGAATAGTAGGGGACCCAGAATGCATCACTGGGAGACTCTGGTAGTTACAGAGAGAAATGGAAAAAATGTGTTTTCTGATTTAACTGCTTGGACTTGGTCTGTTAGGCAGCTGCTGAACCAAGCAGTTGCTGATGGTTCAAATTCTAGGGCAATTAGTCTCTGAAGGAGTTTAGAGTGGGAGACTGTATTGACAGCTTTTAGCATGTCTAGAGAGAGTGCATGCACTGAGTTACCATAATTTTTGTTTTGGTTAACTGTTGTAATTAAGTTAATAACGGTAGGTGAAGTGCTGTGGTGTGGATGGAAACTGTGCTTGGTTCCCTATAGTTAGTTATTGTCATTAATAAAGGTAAGGAGTTTTTTTTTTCCTACTACTTTTGAGAGAGGAGATAGGAATGGTATTGGTCAATAATTAATAAAGTCAGTGGAGCTCCCACCTTTGTAAAGGGGGTAATATATTAGATTTTTTTCAAAGAACTGGGACATGACATTCTGCAAGGGAGCAGTTGAGTACTATGGAGATGTGGTAGGCCAGTGTTTTGGCTGCTACCTTAAGATATTCATCCAGTATGCTTTCTGGTGCTAGGATGGTAAGTTTTAGTTTAAGGACTATTTTTTATACTGAATGAGGGTACAGATTAGAAGGAGAAGGTTTTCTGGTTGGTTGTAGTCTCAGATGGTGGATATTGTGGGTGAGTGGGAATGGGACTTGAGTTACAAATAACTGAAGTGATGGATTGTATGAAATGGGTGTTGAATTGGATGGATGCATTTCCATTGTAGTTTTTGAGGGTTGGGGTAGGTTGTGTAGCTTGTCTGAGTTGTACTCCCAGGTTTATTGCTGACCAGGAAACTTTAGGGTTGCCTTGGTTATTATACTGCATCGTGGAGTAGAAGCTTTTTTTTATCACACCTTATCTTGTCTTTAGTGAGGCTCCTAAAGTGTCTGCATGGTTGCTGATTTGCTGTGCTGCTCTTTTTTCAGGTTTCATGCTTCATCACTCATTAATAGTTTTGTTTCTTTGGATAGCCACGGTGCTTGTTTACTTTTAATTGTTTTAGTTTTTATGGGAGCATGGTAGATTAGAATCTTAAGGAACATACACTTACAGTATATAATCACATTGTCTGGATTATGAGTTTAAAATAGTTTCCAGTTAATGATTTTTAGTTCAGAGATAAAGGTTTCTGGATTGAAAGAGGAGAGGTTATGAGCAGCATTCTAGTGATAGCATTTTTGTACTAGTTTATATATTCTTATTGCAGGGGTCGGGTGATGATCGTTTAGTATAGCAAGTGCCACTAGTGGTGATATATTTGGGGG
>NC_056728.1:1248059573-1248119573 GCF_019279795.1 Protopterus annectens | reverse complement strand
ATGACGTTCAAATCTAGCGAGGGCGCTGTTTGTGTGAACATACTGATGTTTAAGAAGCATGTTGCAAGAAAAGAAATCTGAGAAAAATTGGTAATATAGAGTTTAGCTACTTCTCTCAAAAATTTTCCTTTTAATTCTTTTTTCTCTCTTCATCCTTGTGGGCACTGTTTGGCATTGTGTAGTCTTGACTGGCAGCATCCCTGGCAGTGAAGAAAGGTCATTTCCTAAGGAAAACAAAATTGGGCTACCTTCTATAGTGCAAATGAACCTAGTTCCTGTGCATGGCTGTCAGCTTTATGGATAGTACTCAGTGAATAAACTTCACCTGTTAGTTATCTCTGTCACACAAGGTGTAAGTTAAGTGAGCTTAGAGAAAGAATAAAGATTGACACCCAGTGCTACATATGAAATGAACAAGCCAAAGTCTGTGATATGTGATGCAAAATCTTACCTGTAGTCCCTGTGAATTGATGTTACAAAGGTATTGTTGTAAACTCGGATTGTCTCATTATTAATAGCGATGTGTGCTATGCTATGGATGTTGTGACATATGACACTTTGTAGAGTGTTCTAACACAAAACCAGTAACATGAGTACTGTGGACATGTTTCATACACGCTAGAGAACATAGCTATATCTCACAAGTATTCGTCATGACAGTTATACAGTATACTGTAAACTTTTACATCATGAGTAATTGTCTGTACTGTGGCAAGAATGTCCTCCTGTTATTTTCTGTGTGTTCCCTTTCAGAACAATTGCAATTACAAGAAATCCTGATGATGTATAACCTAAACATAGGTGGATTATACCAGGTTCAGTATGAGGCTGAGGCTTGGAATAACTTGGCCAAGGCTGTCTCCAGTGCAACTAGCATCACATGTACTTGGGAATAATGTAATCACCACTACAGTGACATGAACAGGCCCAAGTGAGACCTAGTGAGCTGATGGATGGGGGGATATATTTAAGACCACAAATAGCCCCTCAGTTGTGTAAGTATACTGAACTATCATCTGTCTATGATATTGCATTAATTAATAAGTAGAGCATGTATTCACTATGATTTCATATATATGTTTTTCTTTTTCTCTATTTTAATTTCTCCAAGTCTTTTGGGTTTCTAATACCATAATGGGAATAGACCTCATTCCTAAGTTAAAGTATGATTAAGTTCATGAAATTAGTATTGTTTCAATCTTTGGTGTTACCCAGAAGTGCTCTTCACAGCACCCGCAGTGTGGCCAGTAATGGCTTCTTCTGCAACTCCTACAGAGTTACATGTATCGGTAACATATCTAAGTATGACTGTAAATTATTTTTTATAAGACCCATTGCTCCTACTGCTAATAGAACTGTCTGGATATCCTTCTTTGACATTGCCCTCATTTCTGCCTGCAAATCCTGGTATTTTATGACTTTGTGTCTCTCTGTACGTAAGACACTGTAGTCACTGAGTGTAGCAATTTCAGTGATCAATGTTATTTTTGTCTTCTTTTCATGAACTACTATATCTGGTTTTCTTGCATCTATTTTTTGAACTGTTGATAATGGGTGATCCCATGTGATATAAACTTCATTATTTTCTATAATGCTTTGTGTCTCATATTTCCATGTTTTCAGCTACCTCAATATTATAATGTTTGCACAATCTCCAACACAACAGTCTTGCCACAGTATTATGTCTTTCAGTATACAGTCCTTCTGCCATTATATCACAACCAGCAACAAGATGTGCGACTGTTAACAATTCTGTTTTACAAAACTTAAATTTTTCTGTTTCTTCCACATATTCAATGGACTTTGTCAACCAGCGTGTTCATAATCCATTATCTTGGGCCACCAATATTAACCTTTCATCTTTTGGTTTAAATTCACCTCTCCTTAACCATTCCTGCATTTGATCCTGATCAATATGAAGTCCATCTAAGAGTTTTCTATACTTGCACTTTCCATGTTTCTTATCTTCTCATCTGATCCTTCACCTTATATTCTTTCTTTTGTTTTTTGGCACATTCAGTTGTTGCCTGATTTTTATCTACTTCTGGTTTGATTTCCATTCCGGCTTGACACCGATATGCTTCTGTTAAACTAAGCATGGAAATCATCTTAGACTTAGTCTCCTCATGTTTCAAAACTTTCACTACATGTGAGTCTTGTGAGGTCAGCAGATACGTGTGCAGTCCCATGATTGCAGATCTAAACATGTAATCAATTTCAAGGAGGCTCATACTGCCTTCAGAATGAGAAATATATAGTCTTGGTATGCACTGATTTTTATAAATCATTTGATGAGCATGAAGCATCCTTCTTGCTTTCCTGACTAACCTATCCAACACCTTTTGGGGTTAGGCAATCACTTCAAAACCGTAAGTCAGGATAGGAATAGCAAATCCATTTATAGCTTGGACTTTGTTCTTAGATGTCAATGCTGTTTTCAGTATTAATTTTAGCCTTCTAAAATATTTCTTACTAAGTTTTGTTTGCATTTGTTCATGTTTTATTGTTGATCCTTCATCAGTTCCCAAATATTTATACACCCCCTTACTCAAGTTCTTTTATATCACATTCCTGTGCTAAAGTGATGTTCCCTTGGTGCTGCAGCTTTCCTGCTTTAAATGTTGATTTTACACATTTATCAAGACCAAATGACATTGTTATATCATCTGAAAATGTTTTGACCACTTGCAGTTCTGCTTTCATTTCATCATCTGATGAACTATGCAGATTTAAATCATCTAGAAAAAGAAGAAAAGTCTTTACATTTTATTCTTTTCTGGGAGCCAAATAGTAGCCACGACCTAATCTGTTAAGTATATAGCTTAATGGATTAAAGACAAGACAAAAGAACAGTGGTTACAGAGAGTCACCCTGGAATATTACCCTTTGAATTTTTATCCCTGGAATAATAATTTATCCTTTATCATGGCTTAACTGCAAAATGGTTTGCCACTGTTTCATGGTCAGTGTAATGTAATCGATCAATGTAGGGTATATCTTATACATTTTTAAGCACTTTTTATCCATGAATGTGGGATACTGTTGAATGCTTTTTTGTAGTCTATCCATGCCATACTTAGATTCTTCCCCTTATTTCAGTTCTACATTATGACTTTATGTAACAGCAAATGATCCTTTCTTCCATATGACTTTGTTTTATTACCTTTTTGTTCTATTGCCATAATTGAGTTTTTTCTAAATGACTATAAACTCAATCAGCGTCAATTATAGTGTATAGTTTATATGTTGTCGTAAGGCAAGTTATTGGTCTATAGTTTTTGGAATAGCTTGCAGTTGTCCTCCTGGTGTTTTCCTCTACTGTACATCTGCAGATGAGATAGAAAACCATGAGATATATCAAGATTGGCTAACTCACATCAGAGAGGGATGGAGTAAGTATGCATCAGTTCTAAGTGCAAGGCAAATAAGTATGTTCAGTCCATCACCATATCTCATCTTGAGCAGGCATACCTTAACTTTTAAATTAAGCATGCATGCCTGCTCCAGTAGCTTTTGGAGATTGTAGGCAATGAGTACAACAGCTCAATACCCAGAACCAGACATTTTTTACCATATAGTATTTATAAGATAGTAACTGCAACACTGCATGACATTAATAATCCAATATTTGTAAATGTAGTTATTAACTTTGAAAGTGTATATCTGATCTACCATAGTCAAATCTATATCATATCATTGTGATTGACTGACTTGATGACATTGTCTTCCCATAATATCTGAATGTAGCAAAAGTGTACATATTTTTTCTCATATTGGTTTATGTACTAAAATAAAAAAAAAATGTTATATGCCATTGATCCAGTTCTCTCTTTTGTTGTCCAACCCCACTATCTCTATCTCTCTCTCTCTCTCTCTATATATATATATATATATATATATATATATATATGTGTGTGTGTGTGTGTGTGTGTGTGTGTGTGTGCATGTATATATATAAATATATATATATATATATATATATATATATATATACACACACACACACACACACACACACACACACACACACACACACACATATATATATATATTTTTCATTTTATAATACACTGTTGCTGAAAAAAATGACATCAGCAAATGGAGGTAGACTGACTACTGAGTTACTGCGTTTTGCCCTACCATACTTCCACAGGTGGCTGTGGCAGCACCACCACAGGTAACAGAGACATCCAGCACATCTGGGTCACAACCTATCAGCATTGCCTTCACAAGTACTGCCCAACCTGCTCCACTTGTGTCAGGTAGCTCTGCCTCTGCTGGTGTTACAGTGGTACCCTCCAGGAGCAGTAGTAGTGGAAGAACTGACAGGGCTGGTGGACAGCATAATGTAGCAGGACATCTGTACCAGAATCAGTAGGGTTGAATAAGTCTTGTATTGTATTGCCAAAATGATGCAATGTCCAGCACAGTTCCAGGCAACTGACACAGGAGACAGTGATGACAGTTCTGAGAGTAAGGACTAGATTCCCACTGTTCTCAAGCAGGATGTGGATGTGCCTCCAATGTCCCATACCTATCCCCATTCATTGTACTCCCTAACCTCTTGTGTCTATCACCATCCCTGTCTGACTTCTATGTCTTGTATGTCTGAACCTGCTACCTAACCTACCCTACCTACCTAACTCTTGCATTCCTAAGCACATTCCCCAAATTCCTATCTCACCAAAAAATGAGCACCTGTCCCACAAAAATATGCTCCATACATAGCTTTCCAATTTACTTGTGTCTCATCATGACACACTTGATTTGGTACAGTTGGCTATACACCATTATACTGTTGTGACTCATCTATGGTGTGGTGACTCTTAAAAAGTCATGAAATTCTTTATACAATTGTACATGTATGTTGTGAAGTGGATAGCTCTTGTGCTGTCCCACCACAATCCTGCAAATTCCTGTATTCTTTCCCCTGTGTCTTACCCTCTGCTTTCCTTCACTTTAATGACTGTCTTGTCAACCCTTTTTCACACACTTAATCTGGTAAAAAAATAGAATTATGCAAAACACACATGGCCAGAAATGGCCATTCAAAACTCTTCACTTTTTGTCCTCAGCATTTGTGCAGAATTTGGCATTGTGCACCAATGCTGAGTGATGGTATATGGTATTTTACATCCCATGGAAAAAACTGGAGAGCTTTTGACATTGCTTGAAGTAATGCGCTTAAATCTGATGTGCCATAGAAATTTAGAATAAAGGCAGAGTAAAGGCACTACTTTGAAACAGTTACTCTAACAGTTCTTAGGCTGATTAATGTAATGAACTAAAAGTTCCTATTTGGTGTGTTGAGATAATTCCCCTGCCTGTAGACTGATGTCTGTACATGGTGTCAAGAATTCAATTATAACTGTATGTGAAATTATTTCATGATATTTCATCATGTCATAAGTTTAACTGCAAATGTCTGACTCTCTCTAGTTACAAAATTGCATTAACATAGCATTTGGATAGTGCAGCAAGAAACCATTTGCAAAAACATTCCATCACCAGAGGGAGACATAGTAAACCATCCTTATCTTGCTTATGGCTTATCTTATTTATATTCCCCTACCCCTTGTTGATCCCTGCAGCAAGCACCTAATTGCACAGAGCATAACGGATTAATAATGAGGAAAAATAAGAGTCACACACCATAAAGATGGTCTTAAATGTACCATAAGCAAAAACTCTTCATATTTCATTCACCATCTCCCCCCTCTCTCTTTCTTCACCCCCTTCTGCTTCAGTAAGTTGTCACTGTCCCTTCAATTCTGTGATTTAAACTCTGTGAAGTAGGAATTTTTTATTGGCACAATGTCTCAAATCTACACACCGATATTTGTATACTTTCAAGGGTTCTAAGCTAGACATATGAAAACTGCTGCTGGGTATTTTATTAGACTATTTTATATGTAACTGTTGCCTACATCTTGTTTTGAGCCATCATTATCCTGCTTGTCATAACCTTCTTGATACCTGACTCCCCATTCCCCCTGTGTATGTCTCTTTCTCATTCTGTGCCATCAGTTTGTCTCCTCATCATCTGCACAATGTCTGGCATTTATAACTTAGTGAGAATGGTAGTTCACAGCGTATGGCAAATTCCTGTGGATTTTGCCTTCAGCCACTTTACTCCAGTGCCTTTTGCACTTCTCTGCTTTGCTTCACTGAGCTATGTACAGTCAGGTTAATCTTCTCTTGAACAGGCTGAAGAGCTGAGCGCACACCACATAAAATGCTTCAAATGCAAGTTTTGTTAGGAAGCATGCTTCCCCAAAATTTCTGGCTTCATGATAAATGTGTAAATCATAACACATAACACCTTTAAGATGACACATCTCTGTCCTGCATTGGATCATTTATTATAATGCTGACTGTAATGTGATGTAGTTCAGTTTTGAAAGCATGATGTGACCATTGTGTTTCTATAACTGTATATTGACTGGAGGTAATAGAAATTTATAGTGTTGCCCTCTTTATGTAATTCATCACTGTTATTCAGAAGTGCACAATCATATTTAAGAAGTGTCAGTTTGTATTGTCAATGCACATTATGCAAGCATGAGGCAATGCCACTGACGGTGATACAAGAAATGGTTACTACTTGCATGTAATCATCTCGGTATGAACTGTCATGAATGCTTCATTGACAAGCCACTGTTTTATAATTGTGATTGTCATTTGTACTCCATACTGTGAAACAGGTACTTGCCCCTCACAGTAATGCAATGACAATATATAGATGTTACAGATAAGTATGTAAATATGTGGGACATGCACAGTACTGCTATGCTGGTCTGTCCAGATACATGCATTTGTCCCAAAACATGTGATTTATAATGTTCCACACAGTGAAGTTTGAATACTTAAAAGTATGGATTTTCACATTGTTAAACTCAGACTTCTTCTGTGGTGCTTGCATTTAATACTTTCTTTTCTAGCTTGTGTCCATAGATAGGTAAGGGGTTTGAAGCCAAGACTGATTAAGCAGTGTGATTCTGTGTACTGTCATGTACAATTGGCTCTGTGACAACCTCCCTCATGTAAACTTCTGCTTACAAGACATCTTTTCACTGGCAGAGGGCAACTGTAAAATATGGCTCTAGGTGGTTCAGTCATGTTGACTAATGTCGCCAAAAATGGGCATGGGTAGTTACAGGTGATAAGTGGGTTGAGGACCCGACCTACTCTGACCCATGCCAGGGACCCATGCTAATGATGGGAGGGGTATATGTGCTCCTATTGGCCAGTCTGTGCCCACCATAAAAAGCCCAGCAGCCCTGGGTCAATAAGCTACTGGCTGGCTGGTGTCTAGTTGCCCAGCCTGGGTTACCTGGGATAACTCTGTTGAGCGAAAGCTGGATGTAAAACCAACCAGCCTGCCAAACATGAACTGAGAATTGCTATGCTTAATGTAGGTTCACTGACAGGACGCAGCTTGGAAGTGGAGGACATGATGATACGGAGGAGGCTGGACATCCTATGTATCCAGGAGATGAAATGGAAGGACAGTGCAGCAAAGCCACTTGGCTTGGGATCCAGATTCTACTACTCAGGTGGACGGCAGCCTAGCAATGGTTTAGGAATTGTGGTGAGAGAGATGCTTCAGAAGGCAGTAAGGAATATCATCAGAATTAATGACAGACTCATGTCAGTTAGACTCCAGTATAATGATAGGGCAGTATTCATAACTTCAGTCTATTCCCCACAGCAGGGTTGTGATAGTGAGGAAAAGAATGCATTCAGACAGCAGTTGCAGGACCTACTAGATAAAGCAGGACAACATGAATTGGTGTTGATAATGAGTGACTTGAATGCACATATCCGAACAGACAGAAAAAGATATGAGGACTGTCTGGGTCCACATGGGTGGGACAACAGGAATAAAGAAGGAGAAGCCATTTTAGACTTCTGTCTGGCAAATGGCTTGATAGTAGCCAACACATGGTTCAGAAAGAGAGACAGTCACAAGATTGCATACAAGAGTAGTCAACATGCAACTAAAGTAGACTTCCTCCTAGTATGGAAAAGGCACTGGGATAGAATCCATGATTGCAAAGCCATCCCCAGTAAAACAGTTGGCTGACAGCATAAACCACTAGTTTCCACAATCAGCTGCAAGCAGTGGTCAGAGAAAGCTCTAAAGTCAAAAGAGACCAGGCTGAAGACCTGGAAGTTGACTGGATAAAATGTACAACAGTTCAAGGGATTACTCATGGCTCTAGTACCTCAAGAAGAGGAGGAAATAAGTGAAGTTGAATAAGAATGGCAGCTCCTAAAAACAGCATGCGTTAGGATGACAGAAAAGATATGTGGCCGAGCCAGGTATGGAAATAAGGTACATAAGGAAAGATGATGGTGGAATACAGAAGTCCAGGAGGTCATCAAAAGAAAAAAGGCATGCAGGAGGAAGTGGGAAACAATAAAGACTGACCAGACTAGGAAGGACTACTGGTTGACTAATAATGAAGCTAAGAAAGAAGTTGCAGTAGCAAAGAATAGGGCATCGGAGGCACTGTACCAACTTTTGGAAAGTGACTCAGTAAGGGGCACAAAGAATCTATATCAGGTTGCAAGGCAAAGACAGAAAGATAAAGAAGATAGTCAGACACCCTTCATAAAGGGATGCCAGCAACAACCTGCTCACCAACCCAGAGGACATCAAAGGCAGATGGAAGGAGTATTTCCAGCAGCTTCTGAATGAAGAAAACCCCACAGAAGCTGTATTGCCTCAGAAACAGCCTACAATGAGAGGAGAAGAAGAGGAGCCCCACCCTAGAGGAAGTAAGAACAGCACTAAGGAAGATCAAGTCAGGGAAAGCAGCAGGCTTTAATGAGGTCACCACAGATATGATAAAGATGCTGGGTGAGCTAGGGGAGAAATGACTCCTGAGGGCACTAATAGCAGTGTGGAGAGAAAGGCATATCCCAGATGACTGGAGAATAAGCATACTCATGCCAGTGTACAAGAACAAAGGGGACATCCACAATTGTGGGCAGTACAGAGGCATCAAACTACTATCACATTGCATGAAAGTTCTGGAGAGGGTGATTGATAAATGGATACGCAGAGTAGCAGAATGTAAGATGGAAGATGAGCAGTTTGGATTCAGATCAGGATGCAGCACAATTGACCCGATGTTTGCATTGAGACAGATACTTGAGAAGAAGCTAGAGATGAGGAGAGAGCCCAACTGGGCATTGCTAGACTTGGAGAAAGCATATGACAAGGGGTCTATGTCAAATAAACGAACGCTTGAAATGCCAAACGTCATATGGTCAACACCATATGATCGACATTTCAAGTGTTCAAAGGTTGACCTTAACATTGCCGTATGGTGCAGAATGGGAGAATTTCCCTTTTCTGCAATGAAGTGAGGTCTCAGAGTTGGTATATTTAAGTAGGGGCAGTGTTGGGGGCATAGCCCCCTACTTGGGGGGTGCAGGGGGGCTTGCCGCCCTGCTTGCACTGTTAAGGGATATGTTTCTTTTCTTTTTTTTTTTATTATATATTCGAACTTTCAAATTTCAACCATATGTTATCGAACATATGGTATTCAACATTTTGAATGTTCGAATATATAACATAGACCCATGACAAGGTCTCAAGAAAGCTGATCTGGGCAGTTCTGCAGTGGTTTTAAAGTTCCAGAAACATTGGTAGAATTAGTGCAGGCTATGTACAAGGACCCAATGACTCAAGTACAAACCGTGTTCGGCCTCATCGAGGGACTGCCAGTGGGTATGGGTGTACATCAGGGTTTAGTTCTGAGCCCACTGCTGTTTATACTGCTGATGGACTACATTAGCAAACAGGTTGGTGGGGATGGATCAACAAAGCTGCTGTATGCTGACAATGTGGCAGTACAGGCAGACTCTGAGCTAGAACTTCAGCAAAGGATACGAGAATGGAATGCAAATCTGAAGGCACATGAGATGAAATAACCACAGATAAGATAGTAGTAATGGCAACAAAATGGGGAAATGAAAAGAAGCTGAGAATAGAGCTAGAAGGGAAGATAGTGGAACAGGTAAACAGCTTCACATATCTGGGAGGAGTAGTTGAGGAGAAGGGTAGTCTGAATGAAGAGGTCAAAGTTAGAATCAGAGGGGCTGCAGCCAACTGGCATAGAGTATCAGGTGTAGTTTATGACAGAAGAATGCCAAAAAAGCTGAAAAGTAAGTTGTACAAGACAGTAGTGTGACCACTACTACTGCTCGAGAGACTTGAACCTCAGCACTGAAATAAATAGGACATGCTGGAGGGACAGATTCATAACCCAGAGGCTCCCTTCACTCTGGAATAGAATCCCAGTCCAGGTTAGGCAGAGTACCTCATTGACTCTCTTCAAGAGGAATTTTGATGAGTGGATGGGGGATCGTAGGTTTACTCCGGGTGTCACTTCTGTGTCACTGTTAGACAGAGGCACAGTATACTAACCTCGAAAAAGGGCATAGCAAAATTAATTTAAAATGGGTGGCGAAAGCCAAACACACTCTGGCTAGGCTTATAAATGCCCTAGGGCAGATAGCCTAGTATGAACCTATGAACCTATGAACCTGTGAATTGTGACTGTGCTTTTTAACCACCTTCTTTCCTTTCTAAGAGAACATCACCATATTAAACAATGGCAATGCCATCCATTCAAATGGGCACTGTCACAATTGTAAACCAACATCTCATGTAGCACATGTGATTCTGGCAGTGTTTTGTACCCTGTGATCTTAGGTAGTTTGTTCAAATCCAACCATTACTCCTTAGACTCATTTGTGTCAGTATGTGTGTGAATGTACAGGTAGGAAACAATGTCATCAGCCATATATCTACAGTGTACTTGTACAGCTGGGTATTCCTACTACAACGACTGCTCATGTTTCACATGGAGATGCTTTACTGGATAATGATGATGCCACTGAATGAAATCTGGCTTTCCTAGGAAACTACTAAGGCTTTTCCTGTGGCATGATGAACTGAGACAATGTGCTGTATGCTTTTACCTTAGTAAGGCATGTGTTTGGTCCATGATTATCAAAACGTTGTGCATGATTGCCATTCTCCTGTCACAGTGATGACTGAATTACTCATCATGTGTGCTTGTGTATACCTAGCAGGAGGCAATGTTTTGTGAAAAACAGACATATATCAACAGTCTTTTGAAGAAATTACAGGCACGTATACCCTTAACAGCAATAACATAATGTCATGGTTTCAAATATTGAAAGAGCTCACAGTTTTAGCAATGCTTACATTGTAGTGCATTCATTCTTCACAATATCATGGAGCTTCTGCCATCACATAGTCAGATGTTCAAAACCCACACTGAGTGACTGTAAGCATTGTGTGTCCTTATGCTGCTATACATGAATGACATCCACTACCATTATAATGTGTATTTTACAGTGGAAGAAACCTCCCCCGTTGTTTTTATCTCAGAGCAATTGTTTGCAACACAGTCATATGATATAATGACTTTACATAGATGGAGTGGCACTGCTGTGTTAAGTTTTCCACTATGGCACATGTGATACATACACATCATTAGTTAGTGAGCTTATACAGCTTGTTGTTCAATTCCTGCAATAGGCAACATTATATGAATGCACTGACATTACACAATGACACTGCATGAAGTTATTATTATCAATGTTTACTTTGGAGAAAGAAATATAAGCTCCATTTGTAATTTCCTGGCAGTGAAATGGTTGTTCTGCGAATCCCATGGTGTCAGTGCTCCTGTGGCAGATACATTCACTAATGACTTGTACAGCATATCTACACAGATAGAGTGTGGTTTAGTTCTGGGACAGTGTGTGTATAAAACAACAGGGACAGCTTCCTTGTCCAAAAAACATTGATACTGCACAGCATACAAACATTAACATATTTACCTCCGTGCCATCATTCTGACAAAATAATATTGTACAAATTATCATCAAATGTCCTTTCTTGCTTCACAAATTAATTTTAGTTGTTTGTGACAGATCCATTGCTAGGTCGTATGATAGATACAGACAATAAAAATCTCTGTAGTGTATGCAGTATGATAGATGGGGTGAGGGAAATACAATACCTGGGCAATCCCGACTGGAACCCCGACTACAACCCAGGTCCCAGGCTCAGACAGAGGAAACAGCCACAATAGCAGGTACAATGACAACAACAACAGGTATCACAATAACAGGTGCTCCACTTATCTGGAACCACTCTGTTAAAGCACTGACTGAAGAGGAAAAAAGTGTGTTGTCCAAAGGACTTACTTTTGTACCAAGCTGCAGGAGTGAGGTTGCTCAAGTACTGATAGACCTTAAAATGTTTGTGAGGAAGCTCAACTTAAGGATACAGTTTCATGGCAAAAGTAATGACACTGAAAATAAGCCTACTGATGAAACTATAAAAAGGCCTAGCAGCTATTGTCCACCACTACATCAAACACTAGCTGCTTTCGAAGTGAAATGTGAGATGGATATCAGGAAACTGCTTAAAAAACCTCCAAAGAAAAAAACTTTATAACTTAACACAGGGAGAAAGAAAAGCATTGCTTGAGCTAGGCAATGATAAATCCAGGCATGTAATGAAGGCAGACAAGGGAGGAGGTATACTTGTGACTGAAACCACTAGCTACAACCAAAAGAGAACATGCTGGAGGATAACAGATTTTATGAGTTATTTGCCATGGATGACATAAAAAGAGCATATGATTTATGGAACACTAATCTCACCACATTATGGGAAGAAAAACTTATCACTGAAAATCTTTATAATCATTTATGGAGCCCATGCCCACGTTTACCTTACTTTTTTGGAATACCAAAGCCACACAAGAACAGAGAAGACCCACCTTATAGACCGGTGGTAGCAAGTGGAGGTTCCCTTACTGAAGCCACAGCCATTCACCTTGATTACTTGCTGAAACCTCTAGCAGAAAAGAATAAGTCATACATAAGAGATTCAATGGATTTTTTGAAGAAAATAAAAAACATTACAGTGGAAGCTGATAGTATTTTGGTAACTATTGATGTGGAATCCTTGTCCACAGTGCTTCCTCACAATTACTGTATAACAGCAGCTATGGAGTCTTTTAAGAAACGTAATCAGGGTACACAGGCACAACTGCAAAAGTTAAGCAAGCTCATTAATCTTGTACTGGACTTCAATTTCTTTACTTTCAATGGCAAACACTACAAACAAAAAACTGGTATAGCAATGGGGGCTGCCATGGCTCCCAGCATAGCTAACATAGCCCTGGGCAAATGAGAGGAGGACTTTGTGTTAAACAACACAGACTACATGCAGCATATCACATGCTATTTATGTTTTATTGATGTTGTCTTTATTGTGTGGGAAGGTGACACCTTGCAGCTTGGAGATTTTATCACTTACCTCAATCAAACAATCCCCTTCCTGAAGTTTACCTCTTCCCATAGGTGTACTTCAACCACTTTCTTAGATATGCAGATTTCCAGGGACACCAACAATAATAGAATCACCACTGATCCATTCAGAAAACCAACGAGGGTTAACTTATTACTCCACAGTAAAAGTCTACATCCTACAAAAACCAAGTATAATGTAATGAAATCCCAAGGCTATAGATTAGCTCGAATTACCACAGAGATGGAACCATTTTTGAGAAACCTGAACAACTTAGTGAATGATTTTCTACTGAGAGGCTATGAAAGTCAGATGTTAAAAAACATCCTGGAACCCATTATAGAACTGAAAAGGACTGAAGCACCTTCACTCAACCTCCCCAGTAGAAAACTGTTAAGTAATCCCACAGAGAATAACAAATGCAAAAATATCTGCATCCTGACATACACTTTGGATTATCACAGTATCAAAAATATTATTGAAGAAAACTGGGACATTGTCACAGGAAACCCTTTTCTGATTAACATCTTAGGTGAAGCCCCATCATTTGTTTATAGGAAGGCCAGGAATATTAGAAGTTTTGTTGAATTTAAACCTAGACCATGTGATAAAAGCACTAAAAGATGTGAAACTAATTGTACATTTTGTATATTTATACAGCAAGGTGATAGTTTTTATTGCCCTTATTTAAAGAAGATCATTAAAACCAGTGCAGGGGGTGACTGTAACACTAAAAAAGTAATTTACAGGGCACAGTGCAATGAATGTGATGCATTATATGTGGGCAAGACTGTAAATAAACTCACGTGAAGGATTTCATGTCATCTGTCAGAAATCCGCTCTGGATGTAAAAATAATGCACTAGCCAAACACCTTTCTCTTCATAAAAGACACATAGGTTTTAAGTTCCAGATCCTGGATCGCATAGACATGGATGATCTTGAAGGAGACATCCCGAATATTCTGGAAAAACATGAACTCATGTGGCAATTAAAGCTGAACTCTTTTAGAAAGCCTGGACTAAACTATTACTGTTCAATTAAAAGTGCACTGGAACTTAGAAAATTGCCACGTTGTTTACATGACTAATTGTATTTTATTTATTTTTTTTCTACAAATTGGTTTTAAATACCATTTTAAATCATTTGAAATGGAAGTGTATATTTTGTTTTCATCATCATACATATATTTTTTTTATTTTTATTTTTTTCTGGTTCTTATTTCCACTTTATTCAAAATGATGGTAATAACAATACTAACTAATTATACAATTATTTAGGTTTTTAGGATTCTTGTACACAGACCTGAAGAAGTCTAGAAGGACGAAAGCGATCTTTGTTAACAAGAGGTTATAAAAATAGAAACTGATTTTTACATGCAAAATGTATATGTATATATTTATATCTAATTTGTGATCGCAAAATGAACTAAGGTTGATATATTTCTAGCCATGTAGTATACTGCCTTGTATAAAATCACAGACTTAATAATCTACTTAATAATTTGGTTAAATAAGATGTACCATTAAAGTACATTAGGGCTATATATTATTATGACAGCTACTAGGTAGGGCAGGACCAGCTCGAATGTCACACTGATGGGGGAAGGGATGTGAATTTAACATGTGTACCAATAACACTTTGTTTTACAGCACAATAAACCACTCCCATGCCTGATAAAAAGTATATATATATATATATTTAGAAAGCTTGTGCGGAAATTATTACTCTATTTTTGTTTTACTTGGATCGCTTGTCTGTGTACTTAATAAAGGATTTTCGACTGGAAACAGACTGCCTGCCTTGCTTGGATTACTTTCAAATACTTAGTAATGCTATAGAATTATATATTTTCTATTATTACTTTTTGACTTGACGAGTTTACGTTCGTTACTTCTACTACTATTATCTCATCTAATTAATATACAGTGATTAACTAGAAATATATGGAATGAAAATCTTCCACACAGAGAAGTTTCTTACACTGTTTTGTTTTTAGACCCACTACACTTTAGTGGGTTGTTTTGAGACTTCGGGGATACCACGGAGATTACTTGTTTTTTTTTTAATTCCTGTAATTAACTTGCCCTTACTTGACATACACTGTCTGTGCTTGCTTACAGGCAAACTTTTTTGTTGATATTGTGTGGTCATCATAGCCGGCCTTAGGCATAGGGCAACTAGATGGCCGCCTAGGGCGCCGCTGTAGTAGGGGCACTTTTCCAGTATTTATTTGGTGTAGGTAGACTAGGATGGGGTCACTGGGTGGTGTGGTGGGGGGGCACCATGGAGCCCTTTTGCCTAGAGCACCAGTTGACCTAAGGCCGCTCCTGGTGGTCATGCTTCCCTGCACCTTTTCATGCCTGCCAGAACTTTTGCTGGCCATGAAAAGGTGCTAATGAAGGTGTAAGTACTATGAGTGCATGAATATTCAATGAGCACTGCTGCTCATCGCACTAATGAGCTTACATTGTGTAGGTTTTGTGTGAAGCATGATGCCTACTCAGTTGTTATTGAATCCTAGGGACAGTCTACAATCTGTGATGTTATTTTACTTATTCTTTGTTGACCACGTTGATATTGCAAACATCCTTCTCAAAGTCCTTTACTTTTTAATTCTGTAAAAGGGATATGTGACATGATGGCCTTTTCTTCCTTAAATTATTGGTGTCACCAGTATGTTGGCCATGGGGTCTGGTTTCCTGTTTAGTAAACTGCTTCAGAATCATATATTGTTTGTGTGTGAGTGTGTGTGTGTGTGTGTGTGCATCTATGTGCAATTTTTTGATTTCTTATAGATACCTATTTCTGTCTGTCTATCTATGTATTTATATTTGATAGTATCAATGTGAGTGGTACAACAGGTGCTCAGACATTCAACAAAGGCCACAAATGCTTGAAATGGAGGTTGCTCATGGTGGATGAAAAAGATCCTGTGGCATGTGTCAAAAGAATAGGGGAAGGTCCCAACATTTGCCCTAGTAGCATAACTACCATCTTAGGTCTCTCCTGAAAAGAGGCTACTAGCCCAGTGGAACTAACCTGGCCAACAAAGAATAAGTAAAATCATATATATATTTACTATACTGTAAGTGCTCACGTGCTAGTAGCTTGTGATATACCTGCTAGTTGCTTGAAAAAGCAAGTCTGACTCATACTAACTTGATTCCCTCATCTTTCATAGACCTCTTGACATCCAGCCTTACATAGCCTTACCTAATCCCTAACTCCCACTCAGTTTGAAGCATGGTAAGCCCCTTAACCTAAAACCCCCATCCCACTCCCTAAACCTAAAATTTTCCAAATGCTGTCTAAACATAAAGCCCCCCCCCTCACACTCCCACCATGTGACCACTACACTAACCTTAACCAAACTTAAATAGTGTGTCTGGATGAAGGCCTGCAGCTGCTTTACCTCCCCAAGGCTTTTCAATCACAGTAATTTGCTTTGGCTATGGGTGGTTAGTTGTATGAGCTACCAGTCACTCAATTCCCTGGCTGCATCCTGCAGGGAGATAGTTTAAAAATAACACCTCCCTAGCAGCTGATGAAATGGGAGTCAAAATAAGGTAATCGATGAAAGGTGAGCCAATGAGACCCTGCTTGGCCATCCTGACTGCAGCCATATAAACACACTTGTAATAACAATACATTTTACATATAGGCCATTTATTCACAATGATCAATGCACATGAACTAAAATATTGAAGTTTAAATACGAATAAAGAAAGAAATGTCTAGTACAGTGCCTACCACAGATATGGTCTGTGTACTGATATAATTTCTGTAGTAAACCTGCCATTTCTGCAGACATTCATTGTGATATAAACCAGAAGTCATTTGGATGAAAAGCAAGCAGTATTTGTGCAGTATTAATTATACTTCATTTCAGTGTCATAATATAACAGAGAAGAACAAAGTTAGGAAGACTTTAAGAAATGCTGATTTAAAGAAAACAAGACAGGCCATTCCAGCATTTATGGCAGCAGTTAACTTCAGTGTGTCAGTATAATGAAACTTAACAACAATGTGACCTTAATTTTTTTCAGCATTAATAATATTTAATACTTTTTATGGGGTAAGGGCTACAAATTGCAAGGTCCACCAAAATATGTGCATTTTATACTTAATATTTTTTCAAAGAAAAATTTGGCTGTTTCATAACAGCTGTGCACAGCAAAGCTAGAGGTCAACTTTGCAAAAAATAAAAAATAAATAAGGACATACGTATACACACATTCACTCGTATAGGTTAGTCACTGTATATACTGCACAGAAGACAGCTAAGCACCCGTTTTCATATGTATTTAATAGTTTTCTGAAAAGTAATAGCAACTATTTTTTTCTATTATTTTCTTTACCCTACTGATGGACTGCTTCCTTAAAATTTGATACATAAGAGAAAATAATAAAAATATTTTTAAACATGACAACTGGCAAAACCTCTATTATGACTAGACATATTGAACCACAGCCTAGTCATTTTAACTTCTTGCAACTTCTGCCAAGATGTTTTGATCAAGTGCCTACAAAAAAGTTATTCAGATGTAATTCATTTTCAGCATGAGCACATTGGAAGAAATTATTAGGAAATCTTGGCCTTAGTACATCCTGGGATTCAGAAACATGTTATGTGCAAGTGAGGTGTGCCTACTGCAGGTAAGATCTGAAGTGTGATGCGGCCCTAGGTTAATTATCTTTTAACTGTCTGAAAATTCTCAGCCTATTCTATTGCTAATTAAAAAGTCTCCCAACAAAAATCACAGGACCCACGGTGAAGATGAGCAGTTGTAGCTATGAGTGAGATAAGGAAAACGGTGAGCACAAAGAATGCATGTGTTTTAGCACATGCCCATATGCTACTTTTAGAATGCATGTGTTTTCGGACATGTCCATGTGCTACGTTTAGAATGCATGTGTTTTAGGACATGTCCATGTGCTACGTTTAGAATGCATGTGTTTTAGGACATGTCCATGTGCTATATTTAGAATGCATGTGTTTTAGGACATGTCTATGTGCTACGTTTAGAATGCATGTGTTTTAGCACATACCATGTGCTATGTTACAGTAGTAAAGGAAAAAAGTAAGCTACATTAAATGGTCTACTGTAATGCTTAAATCTGTTTTTTGACCATAACATTAATGGTAATTGGTACATAGAACTGCAGGAAAAAGGGTCTGGCAAGCAGGGGAACACAAACAAGGGAAACATGAAAGGTAAGAATAGGAATAAAGACTGGATGGAAGGGTAATATTTTTGGGGGCGGCATATACTCTTTTTGAAAGAAAGCATGTAAGGAAAGGTAAAGTTATGGTAACAGGATGAAGGCAGGGCCACGTATACAAACATAAAAGAGAGACAAAGGCAGACAGAAAAGCTACTGACACACTGAGGGTGTAAAGTGCAGTGGAATTATAGATGCACAAACAAAGGGAGGACATTGATAATTAGGACAATTGGGAAACAGACAGTGGAGGCACTGATGCAAAAGAAGTGGAACACCAGAATGGGGGTGAGGGTGGGTATGGCCTTCTGTATCACAATGTCTGTGTGATACCCAATGGGAGGTCATACAGCATCCTGACCATCTTTCCAACACCCATCTAAGGTGGTAATGGCAGAGACAGGCAACTATACAACTCCGATAGTCACAAGAATACTCTTTCTAGGCAGATGATGCAGGCTAACAGCTGCTGGTCTCTCAGTCACCTGACCTCCATCAACTCAGTGTGGATCCCATACTACTCACCCCTGGCAGTGTCTCTGGAGGGAGTAATGGTCCAGTGAGGCACCACCAGATGTGGCAGAGGAACCTCCTGCCTGTCTGCAGCTGCACCCAGTGGGGAGATAGGCCTCAATCTGGGTGTAAAAGACAGACAAAATGGCTGGAACTGCTGGGGACTGTAGATTGGGGCAATGACAAAGGCACATTTGTAGATGCTGTAGAAGATGCAAACAGAAATGGAAAGAAATGAAACCAAACAAAACAAAGAAGGACAGAGATGAAAGGGGAGAACAGAACACAACATACGCATCAGACATACATATGGTATATGTTAATCATAAAATCAAATTGCTACATAATACTCAAGAACTAATATTTACATATTGTCCAGTTGCCAGCAAGTGCATATGTGCACTAAACTAAAGTCCCCATACTATAATATACTGGCAGAACAGCAGTGAAACAATGAGTAGTCCCTGAGGAGTGTGCTGAAATGTAATGGCAGGACACATGGCAAGAGAAGTGCTTTGTCTACAAAGATGAGTGTTACCTGAGTGATACCTCATAGCTTGTTCATAATATAAATACCTTCAGTAAGATGTTATAAACCTTGCATATGTAACAAGACTACCCAGCTATGGGCTTACATTATTATTAACCTTCAGAATTCTATTTTACATATTCATTAGCCCAGCAAAAGTTCAATACATAACATGCATACCTCAGGCTAGGCTTCAATACATTTACGAGGTGGCATACGAGGCATTTTTAGACCCCACTCTAATGAATCTCCTGCAGATCTGCAAAACAAACAGTATCATAATTACCAATTTTAAAGACTTAAACCTTGTCTATGATATAAATAGGACCTGCTGGTACTTATCCCAGAGACTACTCACTTCTCTGGAACAGGCTCTCCATTCATTTGAAGCAGAGTTCCTCCATAACCCAATTCAAGTGTAAAGTGGACAATTGGATGGGAAACAGAAAATTCATCACTGATTTGGCACCTCTGTTTCTAATAGACACAGGCAGCCTATAAATGGTTCATCCCCCAGGCCCCTGCTTACACTTATCAAGGGTACCAGAACTTGTCAGAGGTTTGGGATGCATGGCTAGGCTTAAAAAGGCCCTTGTGGTTGTTAGCTTAATAAACACTTATGAACTTATGAACCTATGAACAAGGCCACAGTCTGACACAGTGTAACATATAGCAGCTATAAATATACTGAATGCATGAAGACTTACCGAACTGAAATAAATAATGCACAGTTCTTCAACAGGAAAGCCTTGTCATGTTCCTCTGATGCAGAAGGTTGTTCTCCAAACCAGGATCCTGTGCAAGAAACAAAAAGAGCATTGAGTTACAGAATCAACATATTTCTAGAGAATTCAAACCAATGGCAGCAGTGATATCAGATAATATTACAGTACATCTCAGGTGCCCCATCTCCTACATCTTTTTCTCATTAGCTAGGAGGACAGCATGGTGCCCCCATATGTTGCTGTAGTGGTACCTATCCTTCTCAATTGAATGGAGTATGCTAATGACATCAGACACTACCTTCACAAAACTGTGCCAGTCATTCACTTTATATTGAGAACACTCATAAAATACCCCAGTCAGGTGCTCCCAATGGTCAGTATGCAGCAAATATAAAAATATCCTACTCTATTTTCTGTACCACTGAGAAGCCCTGCTGATCATAATGTTTTTGGAAACCATGGCCATTCACCAGGAATCATTTCAGAGAACTTTGATATGCCTCTCATGGTTATGCCTGTTCAGTTTTTTGGGACAGCATGGCATTCACCATACAACATCTTGTTAGTGCAACTTGTCACAGTGAAACTACTATAGAGCACACGATATGTTAGCATAGCAGAGCAATGTTAAGGCTGGAACACTGAAATCGAACATGTGCACTAGGAGCATATTGCCTAACTAAGTAGCAGTTTTACTTCACGGACTATAAAAGAGAGCTACTTTTCCTCACATCCTTGTAGGGGTTATTGACCCACACACAGATGCTCAGTCTGTCTTACAAGTGTCAGTACAACTGCAAAGCACTGAAAGGTCCTCTTGGAGCAACCAGCCATGTTATGTTAAAATTCTATTCAGTAATACTCATTAGGTAATGCTTATTAGCATAATTGCCATTCAAAGAGCTTCAAAGGTATGCAATATTAGTCACCATGGGCCTCATCACTAGGCAAACAAAATTCAAGGCTTGTTTAAACTGAGGAACCCATGACTTTATTTAAAGGTACTTCTTTACAAAGCCAGTTTGCACCTTAATGCTTTTCATTATTTGCTGCATTAAAAAAAAAATGTACGTTTACTCATAATGTGCAGTGGTATTGTGCCAAGTGAAATGTTTTTTTGGTATTGCAACACAGGTGCAGTCATGCAGAGTAGTATGAGGAGGTCCAGTCATCAGAGGGTGCCTTGCCATAGAGGTATGCAAGTTCCAGAGCAGTAGTGCACCACATTCCAGAGCATGTATTATTGTGAATCTGTGCACTTGGGTACCTTATCCACAGTTGTAATGCAGTTGTAAAGCCCTGACTTGTGTAGTGACCGCTGTGTGATGCCTTGTACAAGCCACTAACCCCTCCTGCCAGGTAGGCCATGACCAGGCTGCCACCACTCCTGTACTTGATAGTCCAGTTATACTGTAACAGTAGTTTATGTATCATTTTGTGTTGGGTGGGGAGGACTGTTTTATGCACATTTTACAGGTGGATATACTTACACAAGACAAGATAGCAAGACAGTAATGTGAAGAGAAGATGTTATTTCTATTTACAGGTACGTACGTTGCAGTTTGCATGTCTGACACTTGCAGGAATAAGTAGAGCTTATGCATTCCTGATACACATACTATAATTAGACAGCATTCTACATCAACACATCTGTAAGGGCTAACATACACACACACACACACACACACACACACACACACACACACATATATATATATATATATATATATATATATATGTACACACACACACAGACAGATATAGAGAGATAGATAGATTACAGATATATGTTATAGATATGTTTGTGTGTGCGTGTGTGTGTGTGTGTGTGTGTGTGTGTGTGTGTGTGTGTGTGTGTGTGTGTGTGTGTGTGTGTGTGTAATTATGTAACACACTCTGAAGAAGAAATGTACCTTTTCCTCTTAAGTCGGGAATGGCATCAATGCTGTTATTGGCCAAGGCAGAAATTATGAGCAGTTCACACACCAGGCCACTAACATGACTGGTGTAGCTAAAGCCTGAGCCACCTCCCTGATACAGTAGCTGAGTTCAATAGGAAGAGGCATGTCATCTGAACATCTCTTAAGAGGAGGTTCTTGCCTTTCCATATAATGGTTACAACTTGGCCACACACCATGGTAGAATCCTAGGAACAGGAGCTGAGCTTGACTGCTCACCAAGAATTTCTGAGATGCTCAGGTGGGTATGTCTTTATGGGATCACGGATCTGCATGTTGGATAAATGAGTAGTGTAGTACTGATTACAAGCATTATTGCATCTTTTCAGAGGATGATCAGGGTTTTCAGACATGGAGGCTACCAACACAAGATATGTTATCTATTATTGTGTCCTACCATTATAGAAAATCATTCTCATTTATTCACTGATAGTCAGGTAAAGATGATGGATCTTATTTATTGTGGGTACTTCCCTTTGTTGTTTTCACTGGTAACATTTTATCAGGCTCTTCAGCAATGGGTATACCATTGCTTGACATCAAAGATGAGTTAACCTCTGCTGATGATGATAGGCAAAGTGTGACAGAACCAGAGGTCATGGTGTCAGTGTTGAAGAAGAGCAAGGAGGAGTGTCTGTGGAACCCACCCCAGACACACAGGAGGGCAAAGAAGAACATGAAGTTGCAGACAGGCCTACCCAGAAAGGGATATGTCTCCCTGTGGTGCAGTTCCCATTGGTTGTCCCCAGTTTCACTGAGCATGGGGAGGACATGGATCAGTATAATGCTGGTGTACAAACAAGAAAGACTTAACTACCTATTGTCAATCTATTGTGTATGGAAAGGCTGGTATTTACACTGCTTTCAGAAAGATTATCAATTCTTCCTGGCATTCTCTAGGTTTCATAAGCCAGACCGCATATGGAAGTTAATGTGTGCAACCATACTGCTCATGAGAATCATCAAGAAATTGTCCCTGGCCTCAAACATTCTCATGTGCTGGTGAAATTCCTTGTGTATCCTTATGCATAACCTGCATCACTTTAAGCATGTCTATCTAACTCTCAGTGAGAGTAACCTGGGCTTGAAACATATCACAGCAAGTCTGGTGCAGGGCAGCTAAGGCCTTGAATGTCTCTGGACCATATATTTTCACCTTGCACCTCTGTTCACAGGTGTAACTGCAAGTACTGTTATGTCTGAAAGTGTAATCATTTTATTAAGGAGTTCAGGCTGTGCACAAGCAACAGGTGTTGTGTTGCATGAGAGTTCCCTCCCAGTAAGAACATACCCTCATTGTTCTCACTGTGAGAGCCTTTATCACTCCATTAGAAGTTATCTGTTGCTGTTTAGGGGGGCCTGCCTGCACATATTGTGAATATTTGCCACCATTCACAGGCTGTATTATAAGAATGGAAGCTATAGCATCATTGTTGACAGCAGCCCTGGATGGTGCCAACATCAGTCTGCTGGGGTAAGGCACATGATGTTTGGTTGTGGTACAGACCCTGTGAAGAAATATGTGAACACGTGGCTACTGTGACTTGTGACGGGTGGAATTTTTTGTACTTATAGAAGGAATGACAAAAAATGCCATGCATTGTCTGTAGATTTTTGTTGCAGCTGACATTGGTGACATACAGTACCTAATGATGAGATGTAAGGATATGTGTATATGTGTCATGGCAAATCAGTTTTAGCATGGTATAATAAAATGAGCTGCACACTAACCTTATACACTGCTGGACAGTAGTTGTTGTAGGTATCTGAAGGTATTGGTATCAACACCACCTCTAAGGATGTCAGCAGCATCTTCATCTGCATTCAAATCATAGTTCCTTATAGTCATAAGGTATTTCTCATCTGCTGTTAAAGAGTGGAGTGTGGAAGGGACACTACAAGGGCTGCTGTGGGTAATTGCATTCTGCTTTCCTTTTATCCTGGAAAGTCTCAATTTGCCATTTTGCCCCACACTGGGGTGCCATTCCTTTTCCCTACTGTAGTAATGCCATCACTGCTTGATTCCACTACTCATTTTTATCTGCCTGTTTTCGCAGCCCTTTTTCAAAAATGCATTTCTCATATGTTCTGAAGGGTGTATGTGCATATATTGAAAATTCAACATATTCAACGACAAGTGACTGAACGCAACATGTCAATAACCAGCTAATTTAAAAGCAAAATAAATCTAAAACATATTTTTTTGCAGTGGGGCAAGCCCTCTTTACCCACACACCCTCTGCTAATTATATATATTAACTACAAGATCACACTACAGTGAAGAAAGGGCAAATTACCCGACCCCCACTGTACTGTAATCTTGCACAGAAAAACAGCCAGTACATGGGATAAGTTGATTTTTAATCAGCTGTACCTGCTTTTTTTCTGAACATTCAAAGACTTGCCAATGATCTGTCCTGAAACCATCAATAAGGATGTGGTTCTCTTCCAGACTGATGTCTTTCCCATGTCTTGTTTTTTGCTGTTGCCTTGTTTTGTAACCTGCAATCACATATGTGAAGGCTGCCAGCCTAGTCAGATAGAATTTTATAGATAATTCTGTCATCTGTAAATATTAATGTAAACCACAAGCTTGTTGTCTTAAATGGTAAAAATAGTGTTACATGTGGAACTGCAAAAATGTAACAACAGTGCACTCTGCTGTAAGGAAGCTAAGTGAAGCATTTTATAACTGTCTTTGATCTTTAAAGTTGTCTCCAGCCTGTCTAGATGAAGGAATCTTTGCTATTGTTTTAAGACCAGAGTAATGACCAGAATGTGCATGCATAAATGCCCTTAATGGCTTTGCTTCCTGACCTGGTGTGAGCTTACTAAAGAATGTAGCCTGTTAGCCTGGGAAACCCAGAGAAGTGTGAAGAATGATGTAATGTGAACCAGGAATGTGATTTTAAAAACAGAGAGAATCAGAGAGCATTAAGCATTTTTGTCTGGATTATCCAACTCATCAGCATTGTCTTGCTCTATATGTAAATTTATCTTAGACTTGTGTTTTCTCTTAGAAATAGCTAGAAACTAGAAAGATTAGACTATGTTTTTCTGTCATGTCAGAACTGTACTACTGAATTATTTTAAGTATTTCTCTGTGATCTCTGAAGTCTTGACTAGCACTGTGTAGTAAAAAGTATTGTCTTGTGTTTTGATTATTTATTATTAAATATTTTAAAACCTTTCAACTGTGGCTGTTTTGTGTAGAGATAATTTAAGTTCTTAAGAGTACTTGCATGCCTTTGGTAAAATTGTACAAAGCCACTCCAACAGCTTTAGCCATGGGCTATACTACCAATTGAATAATAATATTGCACAGTAAAAACTGGACACCCTTTTAAGGGCCTTTGGGTAGCTGAAAAATATTAGCTGGGTGGTGGCAGTGATTTCTACCATATATTCTGGATAAAAGGGACACAGCTGGAAAACCTGTGCCAGCATTTCCCAGAAGTGGTGTCAGTGTGGTTGTATAAACTCTTCTCAAAGTGTGTGTGTGTGTGTGTGTGTGTGTGTGTGTGTGTGTGTGTGTGTGTGTGTGTGTGTGTGTGTGTGTGTGTGTGTGTGTGTGTGTCAGCTACTTGGGCATGGACACAAAACACTGATTGGACAGAGAGGGTGCTGGAGATTTTAGCCTGCCCACTAGGCTGAGATCTGGACCCTATAGCTGTGCCAGTGGGGAGTCTTATTGGAGACTTGGAGAGCAAGGGAATGACCAGCACCAGACTGACTGTGATCTCTGTGTGCTCTTAAGAGAAATTGTGCTTTACTTATGTATTTGTTATCCTTTCCTCCTATATGAGACACCCCTTACTGGTGTTAGTGGTGAGGATTGAGGCTCCATTATTGCTGGGCCAGGGCACAGGCATCACATATTAATTGTTTGGCAGTGATGGGATATCCACACCACATATTAATTGGTTGGCAAATACTAATTGGCTTGTAGTGGTGGGGGTAGAGTTAATTCCTGTAGCTTCTGTACAGTGAGCCTTGAACGTGTTTTGTACTCTAAATAAGCCATGCAGTGAATACTCAGAGTTCAGATCACAATTGTTTTATTTCTTTTGTTAGCCTAATTAGTCAGGGTGAGCAGGCAGCATGTCAGCAGAGGAGTATGGAAAGCTGACAAGGAGCCAGCTGGCTGAGATGTTCCAGGCTAAGGGACTGGTGCATGGAAATCTGACTAAGGTGGACCTGATTGAAGCCTTGGTTACAGCTGCATCAGAAAACAGCAACCAGGAGGACAATCAGACTGGCACTGGAGAAATAATACCCTCTGAGAATGGACAGCTCAACCTTTCTGCAGAGGACTTAAAACTTCATCTGGATACTTGAGTTGGAGGCCAGACATGTGGAAATAGAAGCATGTGAGAGACTGAGGCATCTAGAGAGTGAGGGCAAAGAGAAACTGTGATGCTTGCAGGCTGAGGAGAATGAGGAACTGCTACGCCTTGGAAGCTGAGGAAAAGGAGAGGCAGAGGCAGTATGAGAAGGAGATGCTGACTATTCACCAGAGTCATGGAGGTAATGGGGATGGGGGTAACTGGACCCCAGAAGCACAACAGGTCAGTAAATTTCTTAAGCAGTTTAAAGAGGGAGATAATTTTGATAGTTTCATTCATATGCTTGAGAGGGTATGCAAACAGTATGGTGTTACTAAAGGCTCTGGGTATAGTTCTTGAACCCTTTACTCCATGGTAAAGCTGTAACTGTTTTGTCAAAAATGTCTGACATTGCATGTTTTTATTATACTGCTGTTAAAAATCACTTGTTAGAATTGTTTAAGCGAACACCTGAAACGTATAGGAAAACGTTTCATGAGCATAGACACAAGGCAGTTGATAGTGTGTGTGTGTGTGTGTGTGTGTGTGTGTGTGTGTGTGTGTGTGTGTGTGTGTGTGTGTGTGTGTGTGCGCGTGTGTGCGTGTGTGAATATGTTGCTGAACTGGGCACTTATTTCCATAGGTGAGTGAGTGGATGCCAGGTCACCATTTTTGAAAGGCTGACAGACCTTTTGGTGAGGGAACAAGCCCTTAGCACTTTGCCTGAGGACATGAGGATCTGGCTAGCTGATAGACAATGTGCTACTTCAGATGAGTTGGGGAAGAAGGGAGACATATACCTAGCAAATACGGCATGACCTGCACAGGAAAGGGCCCCCCAGTACTGCCATAGGTGTAAAGGAACCCATGGTGGGCATCACAGACTGCCCCAACAGAATCTGCCAGTAGCAGGGGAAGCCACTAGTCCAGGTACACATCCAAGACCTGGGGGTTAAATGCTTTGAATGCAACCAGTGGGGCCATGTGGCATACAGATTTCCATGGAGGCAAGGTGGGGAACAAAAGGTGAGGGAGCCAGTAAGTGGGAAAGACAAAATGCCAATAGTAGGTTGCTTTGAGACAACAGGAGTTCTGAGCTACCATCCTGCAGATGTCCTGATAGGGAGGGATTTGGATGATGCAGTACCATGTCCTTATGCAGTTACATGCAATCAGGCTAGGAGACAAGCATGGAGGACTGGTAGTTTATGGGAGACCCAGACAGAATGCATATTTGCAGCCAGGACTGGTGAGGTGGTTACTTCAGGGAGGGTGCTACTCTGTAGCAGTGAAACTGAAGGTGAGCCACAGCTGCTTGTGGGTATTGAGGGTCCCTTGGACAGAGTGACTGCAAAGGTAGAGGTGAATAGTAGTACCCAGGCTGACAGTGAGGCCCCAGTGTCAGAGGATGCCAGACTTCCTGTGCAAGGGGAGCTGGGAAGTGTTACAAGGAGAGAGTTGAGACAGGATCAGCACTTAGACTCTACACTGCAATCCTGAAGCAGGTAGTTAGGGAGGCACCTGATTCTCAAGGAAAGGGGGAATCTGTATACTGGGACAAAGCATTACTATACAGAGAGTGGACCCCTGAGGGAGGGCTAGAAGGTGAGAGAGTACAGCAGTTGGTAGTGCCTAGAGCCTACCATCTGGTGCTTCTAGCTATAGCCCATGATATTCCCATTGCAGGTCATATGGGCATAAAACATAAAAAGAGGCATATTATGCAGAACTTCTATTGGCCTGAAATTTCCAGAGATGTAACAGGGTACTGCAGGACCTGTGGGCAGTGCCAAAAGGCAGGCAAGGCAGGAGACAAGGTGAGAACTCCTTTGATGTCTTTGCCTGTGATTCAGGAGCCATTTCAGAGGGTAGCTATGGATATTGTGAGTCCTCTGAGTACCCCAAGTTCCACAGGGAAAAAGTATAGCCTAGTGGGAGTAGATTATGCTACACAATCACCTGAGACATTGGCTTTGTCCTCCATTGAGGCAGAGAAGGTGGCAAATGCTTTGGTAGAGATTTTCAGCAGGGTAGTTTTCCCAAAAGAAATACTGACTGACAGAGATGCCAATTTCATGTCAGACCTGCTGGCTTGTCTGTGGAAGTACTGTGAGGTGATGCATATGAAGACCAGCCCCTACCATCCCCAGATTAATTGTTTTGTTGGGAGATTAAACACTACAATCAAGTCCATGCTACGGGCATTTGCAGATCAGTTTAAGAGGGAGTGGGACAAATATTTGCCCCATCTGTTGTTTGCTTTCAGAGCGGTTCCCCAGGAATCCACAGGTTTTCACCCTTTGAGCTGCTGTATGGGCATAAGGTATGGGGACCTCTAGATTTAATTTGGGATGAGTGGAAAGGTGAATGCAAGTCTCGCAAGGAGTCTGTTGTGGCATATGTCCTAAGCCTCAGGGCAAGGCTCAGGGAACTCATGGGCTTGGCCCAGGAGAACCTTGCAGAAGCCCAACAACAGAAAAAAGGTGTGGTATGACAGGAATGCTCAAGCTAGACGTATGCTATATATATATAAATATGGGTCTACTTAAAATTACTGATAGACTCAAATGTCAACTTTAAAAATATTGAACACAAACTGTCAATAATGTACACATCACTTTAGTACTCATGCTCCATGCAATAACCTAAAAACATAAAAACACACTAACAAATTAAAAAAACAAGTCCTCACCAACTCCACGACCCCTGATATATAAATATATATATATATATATATATATATATATATATATATATATATATATATATATATATATATATGGGTCTAGGACACATGCTCGACTAGCATATGTCTGAATCACAAAACATCGAAAACACATACACGAAAGCGCTTAACATTGAAAAGCGCTTCCATGTATTTGTACTTCAAAAAAAAAAAATCTACATTTCTGCAGGGGGGCTTCACCCCCCCCTGCACCCCCCACACCTCCTCCTACTTTATTATTCTCACTCCGAGATCGCACTACAGTGGGGGAAAAGGGAATTTTCCCTTTCCCGCACTGTAGCCCAATCTAGGAAACAGGCACACATATATGGAAGTACTTGTCTATGTTAAGCACTTTCGTGTATGTGTATTCAATGCTTTGTGATTCGGACATATGCTAGTCGAGCATGTGTCCGGATCCCATATATATATATATATATATATATATATATATATATATATATATCTATATATATATATATATAAAATATATATATATATATATATATATATATATATATATATATATATATATATATATATATATATATATATATATATATATATATATATATATATATATAGATTTAGTATCATTTTCTTGAATGACATGCTGTCGGCAGTTATGCTACCGAAAATCAGAATCATAATGTTCGGAAAATGAATTGTGGTTGGATAGTCGAACACAGTTACGCATAGTGGCTATAACATTTTATTAAAGTTACACACTATAGTCTTCATGAAGCAATGGCATAACCATGATAATTTTCCCAGGAGATGCCTTCTCAGCTTTACTATACTTTTGCAAGAAATAGTTCACCAAGACCCAGTCACACATATTCTCTATAACATGCTGCATTTTCTCAGGAAAAGACAGTGGACAGCTTCAGAACATGAAACATGTTAAGGATGGAAATGTGTTGCCATCATTAATAAATGTGCCAAAAGTTATGAGTAACTGACTGCTTTCATCCATGATACATGCATAAATAGAGTGAGTAAGCAACTTTTTTGTCCTTTTTTTTCATATCTCAACAGTGGAAGTGGAGATCATGTATAATGAACAGCAGCACGAGCAGAGACTAATAAGACTTGTGCAGAGTGCTTGTAAGTAGGAAACATACTGTTTGACTGTCACTGGCATTTATGTTATGTGCTGCTCTCTTTGTGGTATGTAGAGACTGTCCAGCCATTACAGGTTCATAGGTAAATACTAAACTTAAGGCCACAAAGGGATGCCACTCTATGGCATTGAAGGATAAAGCCAGACTATGCCACAAATAATAAGAGTTGACAGGGGAGGATGAGAATGAGTGGCTGCTCTTTGCTCATCCATCCTGGGGGGAGGTGGTTCTGGCTCACCACATGATTAGCACCTAATGAGGGCACACTGTCATATGCAAGCACATTGTGAGCTGGGGGTACCCTTGTAGGGCGATTGTACTGGAGCTTATAAGAGGCACCACAGAGGAAGGGGTGCTCCGCCATAGTTCAGGATAGGCCATCCTGCAGGATCAGCAAAGCTGTCCTGTTTCTTACCAAACAATTCTCACTGTAAGAGGCTGAACTCGTAGGTGATTCCCTGGCAGGAATAAATGACCATTGGGCTCTTGTTTGTCCTGGAATTCTTGGCTCCCATGACTGAAGAAGAAATGGAGCATTGGGTGCAGGTAGAACAGTGTCAGACTTGGTCCTGGAGAAGTTCAGAAAAAAAAAGCTTAAGGCTAAATAGACCATCAAACAGCTCAGCTACATCACCCAGTATTGATGGAGACTTTAACAATGTATACTCATAAAGCAGATTTTCCACACATTCAGATGGAACCCTTTGTGTCCCACTTCTCGCAGTAATGACATTTCTCTAATAGTTTTCTACACTACCTACTTCATCTCCAGGTTCATTGCCTTTTACTGCTGTGTTCTATGTGCTGTGGTTCAGTGTCCGTGTTGTTGGAGTATGTTAGTTGCTATCTGATACAGGCAGTGTGCATCCTTTGCTGGTGTATACAGATGTTTTTCTGCACTGGAACTATGTATTTGTCATTATCTAGAGTGGATTGTGCATTTCTGGATCAGCGACCTACCTTGGATCTGTATTGCTATGTTTCTTTGCTAGGTGGTGCTTGAATGCCCTACCATATTGTACGGATTCTGTGTCTAGAATATGTGGTTACTGGTAACTGTTTTCTTGTAGAGCAATTTAATGGATACTTTTATGCAGTACTGCTTCCCGTTGGTGAATTTCAAAGGACCCTGTTTGGATGCGTACATAGGTTCTGGCATTGTTTAGGTTATGTTGTGCACTTCACTGGATACTGTTTGGATGTGTACATGGGTTCTGGCATTGTTTAGGTTGTGTCATATGCTACATAGTAACCTGGTTGCTTCTCTATGCAACAATTAAATTACACTGTGGACTTCTTCATATTTTGGGGCATTTACCACTGGTTTGTTTGTTGACACTTTTTGGGAGTGGGAGCTTCTGTGGATTTTGACCTGCTTGTAGGTTTTTATTTGCTGTTGGATAAAATGTTTTTGTGTTTTCTCAGCAAGTTTTCACTCACTGGACTCTTTGTGGTAAACATGATGGCTTCTTGTGTTTTTCCCTGCCTGTCATTGAGGTCTAGTTCTCTTTCCATCTGCATTTAAGTGACATATTTTTTCATCTATTTTCAGTGATTCCTTGACCAATTGGCCTGTTATCTGCTTCCTCACACAGGCACATGCATTTCGAGCTTTTACATTCATCTAGTATAACTAGTTGAATTGCAAATGTGGGTATGTGCTTATGTTTATAGCATGTTAACAAGTAAAATCATTTGCAAAATAATATTTTTATTGTGGTTTTTGCTGTGAAATTAGCATGTTATATTTTTTACAATGGGTTTATATTTAGCACATGAATATATAAAGAAGTGTTGAGCTTTAGTGTTTAAAAATTACATTGATATACACTTTTAACATAATTTAGTGCTACAACTATTTTAAATAAGACATTTGCTGAATTTGAGAGAAATGGCCAGACATTCCTTTAATGGGTGCCTCTGTCTGGCTTAACCTAAACTGTTTGCAAATAAATAGATACCATCTGGAACATAAAATTGTGGCAATACATAATTACTTAATTCAGAAAAGTCTTCATCCTGTTCCAGACATACTAACAGTTGCACTCAAATTTAATTTTTCTACATCTGAAATCTATAAATGGCTATAAAATATGTAGTTTGCATGTAGTTGTAAAGGTCTGTAGATGTTCTCCTTCCTCTTATTGGAAAATACCTAAATGGGAAACAAAAGACTTTAATGCCTTGGCAGAATGCACTTAGCAGTGGAACACTGACTTATAAAAAGCTCCTTTATAAAGAAAATATTAAAATGTGGTGACTTTGCCATGCAAACTCTAAATCCAGACTTTGCATGCAGCTTAGAATGAAACCATATGTAGCAGTTCTGTCTTACAAATGTTAATATGTAATAGATTCATTCTGAGTAAAAGAGGTTAAGCAGAAGCAGAATTTAAACTTATCAGTGATATCTGATATAGTATAACACTTTATCTACTGTCGACCAAGAGGTAAGGGGAATTAGCTTAATGTTTGACAAACAGTGCATTCGCTGGGACTGTTTAATCAGAAATATGCAAATGAACTGGAAACTTTTGTTTCCCTGTGTTTTACCACAAGGACTAGTACGTTTTCTTTAATATGACCAGCAATTTCATCCCTGTATAAGGAATACTGATATGTGTCCCATAGGATCCCTGTACTTTACAATAAGCTTCCCATCCATATAAAACAGAGTTCATGCCTGAACCTGTTCAAACAAAACCTTGACAATTGAATGGGAAATCATCATTTAGCTCCAGTGTGGCCCCCCATGCCCCTTATTGACAAAGGCTGTCAATAAGAAAAGTATTATCCTAACACCCCCTACAAATACTTAATTACCTCCCAACTGACATGCTCCCTTCCCCCATATAGATGCCCATAATACTCAGAACCCAAATGGTTTGGGGTGTGTGGCTAGGTTGTAAGGGCCCTAATGGTCATTAGCCTAGTAACAACCTATGGGCCTATGAATCTACAACTTATTGGCATCATTTATGTGCAGTTTTCAAAGTGTGTTAATATAAACAAGAAAGACTGTAGAAAACTACACCACACATCTAAGCCAAAAGACTTACCCACCACCATACAATAATTAGCACTTAGAAGGTTTGAAGACTGGAAATAGAGCAAAACTGGATAGGGATGTGAAACCTTGACAAAGACAAAAGTATAAAGTTGTGTCAGTATGAAGACATTTAGTTCACTTTATAATGGAGATTGAAAAGTAACATATACTGTGGGGTTTGTGGTCCAGAATAATGGATCTCTGGGTGTAATAACAAACTTAGACTCTGGGGAGTCAGCTGGTGAGGGTGGGGGATGGGACTAATAGTATTTTTTGTCTACTGTCTTATCCTCTTGGAGGAAGACATGTCTGGCTAGGGTTATGACCTTTTGCAGATATCAGATGCGCAAGCCCTGTAGCAAGAACTCACTAGCAGGTTTCATATACTGGCAGTCTGAACACAGATATTGCACATTGGGAAGGGGAAGAACCTCTGGGCAGAGTAAAATGAAAAGATCAAAACCATTCAAGAATGATGCCTCAGCTCAACTTTACTCTTACACTAACTGGTAATATGGCTGCAGCAGGCTAAAACAGGGATACATATGAGTCACAAAGACTGAAAAACAGGCTTACGAGTTAGCCATGGTAGGCTCTAAAAACAGAGTCTGTACATGAAGCAAATTTGTAATGACTTTTTCTCACTTGTGTGAATTATTCAGATAATGACGACCTAAAAGTTATAGTATGACTGTGAGGCAATACTTTGTATGGAGCTTCTTAAGAATAAAGAGCTCACAGTTGGATTATGTCATATTCCACCCTCTATCCAAAGTCTGTGCAAACTTTTTTTTAATTTGTTTTGTTCCCATTCACCTGTAATCATGCCTCTCAGCTGGGTATAAGTCTATTTTCTTTATCCCTCAGCAGGTCAACATAAGATATGGGAAAGTAAATATGGCACACATTACTGTTTTCATCTGAATTTTTAGCAGTGCTATGGAATGTTCTCTGCATTTAACAAAAACTGACAGGAACTCCCATCTCCAAACACAAAGGCTGACCTTTGCAATAGTGATTTAGTAACTATAAAGCACTTAACATTTCATAAACGATACTAACACAGACTTCATTAGAGGTCCATGGAGAAAAGCTCCACGTATTAAAACATTTTCATAAGTGCAGACATTTTATTTTATTTTTTACAATTATTCAATATGCAGCTTTCAGTTAACAGAACAGCTTGCATATTTCACAGATGAAAACAAAAACAAAGAAAAAGTAAAGGGTAGTAAACGTAAAAGGAGTGACGCTTAGGATTTAGATAAATATTCGTTTATGTTTATTTAAAAGCATATGAAGTGATCAAGTGAAACGATCAAGTAAATAATTAAAATACAGTATCAAAACTATTAGAAAAATTACCAGCAAAAACTAATTGATTTAAATACTTCAATTTTAAGATACCTTGAATGCTTACATTCTCATTCATCCCTATAAAACTGTGGCATTTAACTTCAATTACCACTTCAATTGCAATGTTTAAGCATGGATTCACATCTTCCTCGCCTATAAGTTATGTAAATACTATCTAACACAGAATAAACATTGTTTATAATTTCCGCACACTGTACTATGTTTATATACAGTATTAATTTTTATCCTTAGTTTTGATCGTATGTGTATGTGTTTCTAGATTACTTCTCTTAATTTTCTAGTTGTGTTTTCTAACACAGAAAAAGCCACATCCTGTCCACATAGCAACAGATACATTGTATGTAACATTACATATATAATGCTTATTAACAGAAAAGGTTTCATATAAATATATCAGGCAAAATCCCTGTCTGCACACAGATGTAACTACAACTGGAATATGTTCCAAATTTATACGTCTTCTTTTTTTTTTTTTTTTGATGATGATAATATATTTTTTTTTTATTTTCTTGTTCATCAAAACTTGATATTCTACTTATGCCTATGAGCAAATTTAGCCTGACTCCTACTATTTTATACATAGTTCCAGTGAAGAGTTTACAATTACATTTTCTCACTTCCTTTACTGCTTTCACATCAATAGTGTGTGTCATTAACATGCATAGATTATCCATATAAGGAACTTTACTCAAGTAAATATCCATTTCCTCCACTTATATATATATATATATATATATATATATATATATATATATATATATATATATATATAAAACAAATAATCCCAGCAAAGCAGAAACAGCTCAGGAATGGTTAATTCTTTTAAGTTCACTTCAGAATTCACCAAAAATAAAGCACTTCAAGATTCTCCAAAAAATAAAGCACTTCTGCTAATAAAACCACAGGCATTTATTCAAGAAACAGCGCTTTCACAGATTACAAATTATGCTTCTTCAGACGTACTGCATCTTGGGTAAACTAACCTTTTATACCAGGTTTAAAAATTTAAAGGCATATTAACATATTAAAACAATTAAATGAATCAAGCTCTATGTATTAAATATGTGAACAATTTAAAAAACAAATAATACATAAAATTACTGCATGAAACTGTTTTATGAAAAATAAAATACACATAAATATCAATGCAGTGTATAAAATGCAAAAAAATATAAAATGCAAAAAAAATAATAAAGATAATTCCATTACTATAGTACATAAAACTAATGTAAACAAACACTCTACCACTTTTAAAACGAATGGTTATCTAATAGATCTTGCTTTGAGTGCAGGTTTTAGAGGAACTGATTCATTCAGCCCTCTGCCTCTATGTGCTGCCAAACGCAAAATCCACTTCATCTCAGCTACTTCAGTAAGATTTACCTTATCTCCTCCCCTCATACTCTCTTCTTGAACATGCAAAACCTGAAACAAGAAAGTATGTTCAGAACCATGCTGTATTATATGCCTAGCTATGGCACTGCTACCATCGTCCCTTGAATAACAGTACAAATGATCCCTGATGCGTTCCCTTAAAGTCCTGTTTGTCTTTCCAACATAAAAATGAAAACATAACTTGCAGTACGCAACATAGACCACATTCTTGGTCATGCATGTTGATTTGCAAAAAAACTTCCCAAAGTTTTCCTGTATCAGGATGCCTAAAAAACCTGGATTCATCAATGAAGCCACATTGGGCACATATTTAATACATAGAGCTTGATTCATTAGTTGTACCATAATTCACAACTTCTTGGGAGGCTTTACCTGTGAGTCTAGGGAAACAAAGTTGTTGTTTTAAAGTCCTTTTATTACTAAAAGAATACAAAGGACAGTTACCTATTAACATTTTTATCCTATCATCTATTAGCAATATATTCCAGTTGTCCTGTATTATTTTTTGTATTGTGGGAATATTCTTACTGTATGGCAATACTATAGGGAGTTTACAGTCCACTATGGGTCTATTCTCTTCTCTAGTTTCCTTTCTAGAAAAATAAGGCTTACCTTTAGGACTTCTAAAGGTACGCACTATAGAATCTACACTATTTAACTCATTGGTTCTATATCCCCTCCTTCCTAGGCCTTGTTTAAGGAACGTCAACTCAGTTGCTAACCTGTTATCATCACAACATAGTCTTGAAGTTCTCAGTGCTTGTCCTTTTATTATGTTGTCAAATACAAACGGTGCATGCATACTATCTCTATGGAGGTATGAAGTTCTGTAGCAAGGTTTTCGATAAATTTGAGTGGAAAAAACCATCTTTAGTTCTAAAGATATTAACATCCAAAAAATTGACACTAGTCAGTGAATACTCCATAGTAAACCTTAAAAACCCGTGCAGTTCATTAACATATCGGACAAAGGATTCTAAACTAGAACTAGACCCTTTCCAAAAAAGGAACAGGTCATCCACAAAGTGTCTGAAGAAGACGACCTGTGGATTAGATAAAAATCACTTCTCTCTCCCACGCCATCATCACCAAGTTTGCATACGAATTGGCGCAGCTGGTGCCCATAGCCACACCGCATACTTGCCTAAAGTATTTATCCATGAACAGAAAAACATTATTTTCTAATACTGTTTCTAACAGCAAAATTATTAAATCTACTTTGGTCAGGGGCAGAAAGTCCATCAGGACCTTTTTGACCATTTCAAGACCCTTATCATTAGGGATGCAGGTGAAAAGGGATACTACATACATGGTTGCTAAAATAATGCCTTGTTTATTGGTACAAGTTTCAACAAATTCATACATGTCCTGCAAAAATTGAGCAGTGTCTTTAAGTACATACTTATAATGTCGTAGCACTTGTTTTAATTCTGCATCCAAAAACACTGAAATGGGCTCAGTGAGCCATCCTGATCCTGCCACAATGGGTCTAAATTTAGGATGGAACATTTCTTTATGGACCTTTGGGAGCCTATTAAAGCTAGGTATAACAGGAAACTCTACCAAAAAGAATTTGTACATGTCTGAGCTAAAGAGCCCAGACATAAAACAGTCTTGTAGCATGGAATACACACACTGTATCAATACAGAAACGTCCTGCTGACAAATTGATTCATAACTGTCTGAATCTAGCATGTGTTTTAATGATTCTATATAGTATTGCCTGTCCATGACTACCACCGGACCCCCTTTAGTAATAAAAGGACTTTAAAAACAACAACTTTGTTTCCCTAGACTCACAGGTAAAGCCTCCCAAGAAGTTGTGAATTATGGTACAACTAAGTGTAATCAATGTGCCCAATGTGGCTTCATTGATGAATCCAGGTTTTTTAGGCATCCTGATACAGGAAAACTTTGGGAAGTTTTTTGCAAATCAACATGCATGACCAAGAATGTGGTCTATGTTGCGTACTGCAAGTTATGTTTTCATTTTTATGTTGGAAAGACAAACAGGACTTTAAGGGAACGCATCAGGGATCATTTGTACTGTTATTCAAGGGGGCGATGGTAGCAGTGCCATAGCTAGGCATATAATACAGCATGGTTCTGAACATACTTTCTTGTTTCAGGTTTTGCATGTTCAAGAAGAGAGTATGAGGGGAGGAGATAAGGTAAATCTTACTGAAGTAGTTGAGATGAAGTGGATTTTGCGTTTGGCAGCACATAGAGGCAGAGGGCTGAATGAATCAGTTCCTCTAAAACCTGCACTCAAAGCAAGATCTATTAGATAACCATTTGTTTTAAAAGTGGTAGAGTGTTTGTTTACATTAGTTTTATGTACTATAGTAATGGAATTATCTTTGTTATTTTTTTTGCATTTTATATTTTTTTGCATTTTATACACTGCATTGATATTTATGTGTATTTTATTTTTCATAAAACAGTTTCATGCAGTAATTTTATGTATTATTTGTTTTTTAAATTGTTCACATATTTAATACATAGAGCTTGACTCATTTAATTGTTTTAATATGTTAATATGCCTTTAAAATTTTAAACCTGGTATAAAAGGTTAGTTTACCCAAGATGCAGTACGTCTGAAGAAGCAGAATTTGTAATCTGTGAAAGCGCTAACGTTTCTTGAATAAATGCCTATGGTTTTATTAGCAGAAGTGCTTTATTTTTTGGAGAATCTTGAAGTGCTTTATTTTTGGTGAATTCTGAAGTGAACTTAAAAGACTTAACCATTCCTGAGCTGTTTCTGCTTTGCTGGGATTATTTGTTTCTCTATTTTTACATCGGCCTTGGGTTTGTTTGTTCACAATATATATATATATATATATATATATATATATATATATATATATATATATATATATATATATATATATATATTTGTGATATAAATAGCTATATATATAGCTAGATGATAAAAATAGCTTTGGCCGGCTAACATCTACCTGAAATCAGCTGGAAGTATAAGTGAATTTAAGTATACTTTTATTTGCTCTTTTGCATATAGTACTGTATTTAATTTATTTATTTGTGTTTTTTCACTGAATATTAACTCAACTAAAGTTGTGGCTGTCTCTCTACAGAGTACTTTTTAGAATTTCTGTGTAGCCATTGATAGCAGTAGGGGGTAGTTTCAGCTCATCACTGACATCCTGTCTTGCCTTATATAAGTGGTACATTTTGAGTTATCTCTGCTTAATATCAGAGCTTTGGCTGGCTAATATCTACTTGAAATCCGCTGGACATATAAGCAAATTTAAGTATACTTTTATCTACTCCTTTGTATATAGTACTGCATTTAATTTATTTATTTGTGTTTTTCACTGAATATTAACTCAACTGAAGTTGTGGCTATCTCTCTACAGTTAGTTCCCCACCCACCTTCCCTGTTCTTGTTTTGGTATTAATGTTGGTGGCTTTGAAACTGCCCGCCCCTCTTGTAGATTTGTATTTGGATACTCCTTCTGGGCCCATCTCATTTGCTCACTCAACTGAGTGCAGTGAGATGATATTCTGATTTCAGGCACTCCTACTGTGTACAAAGACAGCATTTGGGAAGGACAACCCCTGTAGCCTCTTAATCCTGCTCTGCCCCCCCCAAAAAAAATATATATATATCTTATTCAGCTGCTCTTACTGTAACTGTCTTAGTTGCTCTTCTGTGTGCTATCTGTTCAGTCGCTCTTACTCTGCACTTATTACTGCTAGTTAGTAGCCTTCTAATTTATTGCCTTCTGCACTTGTTTTTTAGTCATTTGTTAATTTAATTGCACTTATTTGACCTGTATTTGCCATAGTGTTGCTACATGCTCGGATGTGCTGGCCTGCACTACAATTTGAATTATGTTTACTGCAGTTTTAGCTGCTTTTTTGTAACAAAAAAAAAAAAAATTCTAAGCTGGTTTCCTGCCTTTCCTGTAACTAGTCAAGGCCAGATACAGACTTGCTGTATCCAGGACTGTTGGTAAGCTTCTGAGCCCCCCCAAGCCTTTCTGTGTTGGAGGGAAGCCTTCTAGCTTATCAGTGGGAATGGTAAGCACTAGGTAGCCTATCTACCATGGAAAGAGTGGGTTTTGGCCCTGAAATTGTAGTTCATTGGCCATTTGGGCAGTTTTTCCATCTCTTTTTACTTTCTGGTTAAAAGCCCGTTTTGCGTTTGGTCCCTGCCTTTCCTATAACTAGCATAATCCAGGTACAGATTTGCTGTATCCAGGACTGTTGGTAAGCTTCTGAGCCCACCCCGCCCTTCTGTGTTGGAGAGAAGCCTTCTAGCTTATCAGTAGGAGTGGTAAGTACTAGATAACCTATCTGCTACAGGAGGAGTGGTTTCTAGCCCAGAAATTATAGTTTATTGGCCGTTTGGGAAGCTTTTCCATCTCTTTCAACATTCTGATTTAAAAGCCTGTGTTTGTGCTTGTTTCCTACCTTTCCTGTTACTAGTCTAGTCCAGGTACATATTTGCTGTATCCAGGACTCTTTGTAAGCTTCTGAGCCCCCCAAGCCTTTCTGTGTTGGAAGGAAGCCTTCTAGCTTATCAGTGGGAGTGGTAAGCATCAGTTAGCCTATCTACCACAAGAGGAGCAGTCCCTGGCCCAGACATTGTAGCTATTGGCTGTTTGAGCAGTTTTTTTTCCATCTCTTTCAACTTTCTGGTTTGAAAGCCGTACCTGTGTCTGTTTCCCGCCTTTCCTATAACTAGCCTAGTCTGGTTACAGAGTTGCTGTATCCAGGATAGTAAGCTTCTGAGCCCTCAAGCCTTTCTGTGTTGGAGGAAAGCCTTCTAGCTAATCAGTGGGAGTGGTAAGCACTAGGTAGCCTATCCTCCATGGGAAGAGTGAGTTTTGGCCCAGAAATTGTAATTTATTTGGCCGTTTGGGCAGTTTTACATCTCTTTTAACTTGCTGGCTTAAAAGCTTACATTTATACTTGTTCCCCACCTTTCTTGTAACTAGTCTAGTCCAGGTACAGATTTGTTGTATTCCAGGACTCTTTGTAAGCTTCTGAGCCCCCCCCCCAAGCCTTTCTCTGTTGGAGGGAAGCCTTCTAGCTTATCAGTGGGAGTGGTAAGCATTAGGTAGCCTATCTACCACAAGAGGAGTGGTTCCTGGCCCAGAAATTGTAGCTATTGGCCGTTTGGGCAGTTTTTTCCATCTCTTTCAACATTCTGGTTTAAAAGCCGCACTTGCACTTCTTTCCCACCTTTCCTGTAACTAGTGTAGTCCAGATATAGAGTTGCATCCAGGACTGTTGGTAAGCTTCTGAGCCCTGCAAGCCTTTCTGTGTTGGAAGAAAGCCTTCTAGCTTATCAGTGGGAATGGTAAGCACTAGGTAGTCTGTCTACCATGAGATGAGAGGTTCTTGGCCCAGAAATTGTAGTTTATTGACCATTTGGACAGTTTGTCCGTCTCTTTCAACTTTCTGGTTTAAAAGACCACATCTGTGCTTGTTTCCCATCTTTCCTGTAACTAACCTACTGGGTAGCACTAGAAAGCCTTAAACTGATACAAGCCTTCTAGCTTAGGAGATAGACTTTGGAGTGATTAAGTATCAGTTTTCTGTACTTTCTTGCTGTACTTAACTGTTTTCCACCTAAATGCAGATTTTCCAAAGTTTATTGTGATTTAAAAGCTTGTTTTTTTTTCACATATTGTACTTATTTGACTGCCTGCACTTTTAAAAAGTTTGTTTAAATAATTTGTTTAACTGTTGTAGGCAACACACTAAAGTGCAATAGCCTTTTCTGATCGTTTGTAGTCGTTTAAAGCTGTTTTAAGTGTATTTTTTACTGTTTTTGCCTTATCTTTTCAAACAAACAAAAAAAATTTCTTGTTTCCCACCTTTCTAAGCTAGTATAGTCCAGTTTTCAGGCTAGTGCTGAATTCAGGGCTGTGATACTAGTTTCTGAGTTGCCCATACCTTACTTGGATAGAAGGAAGTTTCTCTGTTCACCTGTGAGAGAGGGGAGCTTTGAGCAACCTATCTGTCCCTGGAGGAGTGGTTCTAGCCCAGAAGTTAGAAGTTTATTAGCCATTTTAGGCTCATTTCTATCTCTTTCATTTCCCTACTATACAAAATGTGTTTGCATGGTTTTGCGCACCGGGCAGTGCCGGTTTGCTATGGTTAAATTATTCCTGGTTCCACTAAGTCTCCTCTTCAGTTTTTCCCTTGAAACTAGTCTAACTCTCAACCTAAGCATTCAAAAAGCATCTTACATCCCAGCACTTGCTCAGACCTAATAGCAAGCACTAATACACCCTGACACTGATTGCCCAGCAGGGCAAGGCTCTTTATTCACCCCTCACCAACCAAGTGACTAAGCAGCTCACCCTACTATTCAGGCATGACCAAAGGGCAACTTCAGGTGACTCTCCAGTCCAGCTGGTGAATCTGGGTATCCTGAGGCAATGTTACAACTGCCTCATGTACACAGACAGCCCTCTCCTCCTACCGCAAAACACTAACATATGCGAGAGATGCAATTATACAGCCAAACTGGAAGCTAAGCTGCCTCCACCCAAGACTGGAACAGACAGTCAAGAGAAGAAGGTTAACACTTGCACCACAACTCCAGCTGCACACAGACCTACTAAAACAGCACTGGCAAAAAATACACACAAATGCACAAAATCATACTCGGAGGCTCTAAATAAAAACCTGCAAAAGCATCAGCGACCTCCAAAGCAGATACCCAAACAACCTGCACAAACCAGACAACACAAAAAACACAAAATCAGTGTGCCACACAACCACAGCCCTTAAGGCGAAATAACATACCTAACACACTAGTAATAGGTGACTCTATAGTCAGGCACACTGACGTCCCACTCACTAGGCTGGACAAGCAGAAGGTTACTGTTAGCTGCCTATCGGGAGCCAGAATCTGCCACATAACACAAACACTCAGGTCACTCCAGAACAAGTACAAATATGACTCTGTCATTGTTCATGTTGGTCTGAATGACCTGAGATGTACCTCCCTGGACTACATGAAAAGAGACATGGAAGAGCTCTATGATCATGTAGCCCAGGCTTGTATGACCCTGACCCTGAGTAGCATCCTGCCCTCACCAAGAATGATACCTCAGTATAAAGAAAAAATAATCAATTTCAAGAATTGGCTAAGCTTCTGGTGTCATTCAAAGGGGATCCAGTGTCTGTCAGCCTGGGACGACATGCTCGACAAGCCACATTGCTTCACAAGAGACAGCTTGCATCTGTCACCCCTAGGCTTTCGAATACTGGCCAAGGCTCTTGCTGTCCCCATAGTGCCTTTTTTAGGCAAGGCTCAAAAGTCAAACCCACCTCCATAAACAGCACAATTAACAAAAAACTGAGGGTTATGCTACTCAATGCCAGGAGTTTAAATCTCAAAATGCACAAGCTCAAAGCACTCCTCAGTATGGAGAACATCGACATCTGTTCAGTAACTAAAACCTGGTTCAAGGCTCCAGAGACCACCCCAGCACTACTGGGCTACAATTCATACCACATTTTTGGCCACAGAACATGGACCGAAACACAAAAGGAGGGGGTGTATCCATATTCATCAAGGACACCTACACCTCCAGGTTAGTGGTGCAGCATGATACCTCTGAAATCATCCATGTGCAACTAACATCGGGCAAATCTGCAATGCAAATTGTGGCCTGCTACAGATCACCCTCCATAACCCAGGACCATCACTCCACCTTTCTGGAGACACTGGAAAACATGAAGGTCCTATCAAACACCCTGATATTGGGCAATTTCAACTACCCTACCATTCACTGGGAAAACTACTCGAGTACAAATTCCCAGGCCCAGCGCTTCCTGGAATTCATCAACTCAAACACCCTGGATCAGCTGGTAAACTCTCCTACCAGAAGTGTAAACATATCGGACCTGGTCATCACCAACATGGGCGACAGGTGTTCCACACTGAAGGTCAACCCATCACTGGTTAGATCACACCATAAACTAATCACTCTGGATATCCGCACCCCCACCACCACCCCCAACTAAGGAAAGCATAGTAAAACACTTTTCTAAAGCAAACTTCACCTTACTTAAGACAGAGGTGGTAAGTTTTACAGCCCCCTCGCTAGGGGATAATGCTGCCCAAGATGCAGAAACCTTTACAAATGCACTCTATGTGCACCTACAAGGATGCATGGATCATGCCATCCCTAGCAAAAGCAAGACTCACACCTCTAAGAGAAGGAAACTAGGTTGGTAGACCCCTGCAATAAACAGGCTATACAATAGAAGGAGGAAACTAGTTAAGAAAAAAAGCAAATCCCAAGAAGGAAAGCCATCCCTGATCAGTATCATTAAGAAAACGAGGTCCCTCATGAAATCATCCAAAGCTAACTTCAAAAGAAAAATAGCCAAGGATTCAAAAGATAAACACAAAGCCTTCTTTAGCTATGTTAAGAATCTAAGTGGCAACTCGCAGATATGCACTGAACTAGAGCAAAATAGCACTAAATATACTAAACCTACCGATATTGCCAACATCCTGGCAGACAGATTTAGTGCAAACTTCACCCCTCTCTCACCTCCAAAAGGGCCCACAGCAATACCGGAAAAGTGTAGTGTCCCAAAAATCACAGACTCACAGGTGGAAACAGCCTTTTGAAAAGCCAAAAACATAGCGTCATTGGGACCAGATGGTGTCCCAGGCTGTGTCTTGCACGAACTACAGAAAGAACTAACCCCCCACCTAAACACACTGTTCAACGTCAGCCTCTCCACAGGCTACATGTCCATAGAATGGTGCACAGCAATGGTTATTCCTCTCCACAAAGGAGGGGCCACAACTGACCCTGGTAACTATCGCCCCATAAGCCTGACTAGCCTGGTCTGCAAGGCTATGGAGCACATCATCATGGAACTCATTAACAAAGACATTGGGAACCTCCAAACACTTGGCCCGACCCAGTTCGGCTTTGTTAAGGGCAGATCATGCCTACTAAACCTGTTTGACTTCTTCGAGGCAGTCACTAAGGCCATAGACGAGGGAAAGGTGGTTCATGCAGCCTACTTTGAATTTGTCAAGGCTTTCGACACCATTCCCCACTCGAGTATTACAGAAAAACTCACCAACCTGAACATAACCCCCTACGTCACGAGATGGGTTACCAACTGGCTTACAGACAGAACTCACACGGTAAGAATAGCGGGCTCCAGGTCTGACTCTAAACCAGTCACAAGTAGTGTCCTGCAAGGCTTGGTCCTGAGGCCCCTGCTGTTTGGCATATACTTCTCAGAAGTACAGACAAACACAGGAGGGCTATGGCTAACCAGGTTTGCTGATAACTGCAAACTGGGAGCCATAACTGACTCTCCAGCTGACATGGACATCCTCCAAAAGGGCCTTACTGAGATGGACACCTGGTGTCAAAGTCATGGCCTTAAGCTAAATACCAAAAAATGCATAGTCATCCCGTTTGGGAAAAACAAAACACCCACGAATTACCACATAGGTGGCAGCCCCCCTAATACAGAAGAGGTAATAAGAGATCTGGGTCCCAGTAGATAGTAATCTCTCCTTTGACAATCATATTGCCAAAGTAGTTAGAAAATCCTTCTATGTGGCCCATCTAATTACTAAAGGGTTTGCATCTAGAAATAAAGAGGTTATAGTGCCCCTCTACTCGTCACTCATTAGACCCATCATAGAGTACAATGGCCCATTTGGGATGTACCTCACAAGACACTTCCAACAGCTGGAAAGACCACAAAAATACATCACCAAGAGGATTACTGGTCTCAAACATATGTCCTATGTAGCCTGATTGAAAAAACTTCGGCTGTACTCAGTGGCATATCGCTTACTCAGAGGTGATCTCTGCCTGACTTACAAAGCCATGTCCAACTCAGAATTGATGGATATGCTCCACCTAAAGAAATCCAAGTCACTGCGAGCCACGCGCTCTAGTGAGCTAAACCTCACCACAACAATAAATAGAACATGCTGGAGGGACAGATTCCTGTCACAGAGACTCCCCATGCTTTGGAACAAAATTCCAAATTACATCAGGCAGAGCCCCTCACTAACACTCTTCAAGAGAAACCTTGACGAGTGGATGGGTAACAGAAAATACACCCCTGGGATTACTTCATTGGCTCTGCTTGACAGAGGATCAGTTAATTAATCAATGGGGAGGCGAAAGCCAACACACTCTGGCTAGGCTTATAAATGCCCTCGGGCAGATAGCCTAGTACCTACCTATGAACCTATATTGAATAAAGGAAAAAAAAACAAAAATAGACAAAAAAAACAAAAAAATAACAAAAAGGGAAATAATGTTTGTCCCAGCACCTCCCACATCCACTACTAACTGTATACTAACTCATGAGAAAAATGGGTAAAGGACAAATCCCCACACACACACACACACACACACACACACACACACACACACACACACACACACACACACACACACACATAAAAAGCTGTCAGCAGGCAGAAAAACAGTCAAAAATAGTATTTGGTAATAGCTATTAGCGCTACACACACACACACACACACACACACACACACACACATGCATGCACACATGCACACATATATGTGTGCAAAACGATTCTATATCACCTATAGTGAATAATCTATCACTCACATTATTATGTCTCAAAATTAATAAACTTCTCAAAAAATGCCAAGAATCCCACTCTTGGATAAACACATTTTCATCCAATTGTATAGCTGATTATGTCACGAGAGACAAAGGGCAAGACAATACTCAGTATAAGGAATGAGAAAAGGGGGAAATAAAGCTCAGTTTGAGAAATAAGAATATCTTTGCCTGTGACTATTCATATCTCACGGAAATAAACATGATTGTTTTCCATGAAATATAGAATTTCTTTTTGATTTTGATTAGTAAAATGTCTAGGTATGGTTTGAATGACAAGCAAGTTGTCAATGCAGCTGGTATGATATCTGAAGATATTAAATCAGTCAAGATGAGTTCTACAGGGCTACTTTGCATTATATTTATTTACATTTATTTGATTGCATAAGGAAACAGTTAGCCTATTCTATCAGTATTTTAACTCCATTTAACATATTAGCTCTTCTCAGTCGCTTCTTTCACCTGTGACCTTTATCCATCTGTGCTAGGCCCTCTTGAAGACTACTGAGGATTCCCAGTCTAAAATCAGTTCTGGTAGTCCTTTCCATGGGTGCACAACCCTGCCAATATAAAAGTAATTCTGTAGAGCAAGGAAATACTTGGTCAGTACAATCTACTTCCTGCATTTCCTCCTTCATCTTCTGATCTTTCTGTTCAGACAAACCCTTACACATCTCCCTGAAATGATATATGATCATGTCCCATGTCTTTTCTAGTCTTGAATGAGAAAAGCTCTAGCTCCTTTAGCCCCTGGCAATATTCTACTCCCCACTATCCCATGGATCTTTTTGGTAGCTTCCCTCTCATTTCCTTCAAGTAGTCTGAAATCCTTCACTATATGGCCTCCAGAATTGGATGCAGTATACAGTACTTGAGGAAGGGTCTGATCAGTGCCATCCCAGATAGAAAGCATTGTCTCTTTGCTTATGAAATACCTCCCTGAGACTACACCCCAAATTTCTGTTTGCTTCTGCTACTGCCTTCTTTTGTTTACAGTCATCTGATTCAAGTATAACAAGCACCCCCAGAGCTTTCTATTCTGCTCTATTAACATGAGTTTCATACCCTTAGCTGATAATTTATACCAGGGCTGAATTAGCCTAAGTTGATTAATTTGCATTTATTTGAAAAGAACCTCAGTTGACAACTTTCTTGCCATTTTTAGCCCTTCTGAATACTTTGTTAGGCCCTTTCACCACAGCTGCAGTTATTTTTGTGTCATTAGCAAATTTATTTATTATTTTATTTATTTTACATTTGTTAACCGGGCTAGTCCAACTGGATACATGTCCATTTTCAGTGGAGGCCCGAGGAGAAAAGCTCCAAGTTTACACAATATTTAATATCACAAGTAAAATAGAAACAACATTAAGTAAGTGTATAACAAAACATTAATAAAAAAAACAAAAGCATAAATAAAAACAAAAGATTAGTACATTATATATAAGGGATTTCACTATAGTTTGATCTGTTCTCTATTCCATCTTATATATCTCAGCCAAGCACACTAAATAGTACTACACAGAGAACAAAACTCTCTGCTACTATACCCATTTTTTTCATTTCTGACATGATCCATCTCACTGCGACCCTCTGTGTCCTACCATGCAGTTATGTAGTTCCACTGTAATGGTCCTGTCCCTAAACCCTCCTGTTTTCCTATCAGCCTCCAGGGTAGAATACCTCAACAAACAGAAAAGTATAAAGTAATGGAACATTTACTTGACTACATTATGGAAATCAGCTATAACCAAGTCATGAATTTGTATCAGGTTTGACTAGCAGATCTTTCTGGTCAAAAATCCATATTGATGCCATCCTGGCAATAACATTCTAAAAATACTACAGACTTCTCCTCAAAATCCTCTCAATTACTATCCCTACTGTTGCTGTTTTTAAGCTATTAGGCCTGTAGTTCTCCTCTGTAATTTTTTCTGCTCTGCCTTGTATAGGAGACCCATATTTGCTTTCTTCCAATCTTGTAACATATCTGCACTAGTTACTGATCTGTTGAAAATCTTTGCAAGAGGTCTACCAAAATTCTGACTAGACTTTTGAAGACTCTGGAAGGCAGTCCATCTGATTTTTTTGCTTTATCCTCCCCTTTCACTATCCTAGAAGTCATCCACATGTCCTTTTGCTTGCCCCCCCAATCATAGTCCATTTGCTTTTCTTTGTAAAAACTGAAGAACATTTATCATTCATTCATACCTCTGTTTTTTCCTTGCCTTCTGTGACCTCTTTGCTCATATCTTTGCACATCCTTAACATTTCTTCACATCCTTTCCTTCTTTCTGCTATATACCTAAAATATCTTGTTTCCTTTTTTATCTCTTCAGTTGACTTTGTTCAACTTTAGTCTTTACTGACCTTATAAGTTTCATAAATTTAAAATATGACAGTGTTGTAGGTTAAAAACCTTAAAGAAATACTGTTTCCACCAAACCCAAGCAATGCTCAAACCAATAATCAGGTATCTTTTTAAAGTCTAATAAACTATTAGGACATCTAATATCTAAAGGCAAGTTGTTCTACAATACTGATATTTTAAATGGTTTACCTTTAAAATGTCAACTGTACACAGTCGAATGGCTGCACTACCGAAACGTATCCATGAAACCCATACTGCCGAAATGTCACAAAGCCAAAAAAACATCGAGCATCAACATTTTCAAATATACCAGACCTACAAACAAGTGATAACATGGGTCAAAAAGAGGGTGAGATTTTGCAGTTCAGAACATCAGCATTCGAGGTTTTGAGAAAGCACAGTTCAGAGTTTGCTGAAGCTGGTTCGATATTCTGACCACCAGCGTTTTGAAGGTAAACCATTTTAAATGTTATGAAATTAAATCTTGTACAAGTACTGCACTTTTTAAAATATAATTGGCGACTGATGTTAGGTAACATGACTGTTACTGGTTCAATACCAATACGTAAAGTTAACCATAATGTGTTGTTATGATGTGCTCTATTTGGTAAAGTAAGTTTCACTCTAATGTACTGATAATTCACTATGAAAAGATGTAATAATCTTCAACATTGCAAATAACTAAGATCATTATTGTCTTAGGGCTTTCTTATAAAAGCTCTTTGTACCCTCTTATAGACATATAAAACCTGTTTTGGCTTGTTTAGGTGAATTTTGCAGCTTGTTTTGTTTCTGGTTAATTGAATTCATCAGCTATAATGATTTAAGTGCAACTTAGCTCATTGTTAATCCTAATAGTGCAAATATGATTTCTTGATTTAACATTTTTGTTGATATATTCATAATTTTCCCAGTTGCTATTAACTTCTTTCTTTCCTGAATTATTTATAATTTTCTCAGTTACTATTAACTTATTTCTTTCCTGAATAAGTGATTTTAAAGTATAACTAATTTTATTTAATTTGGACTTATTGCATTTTGCAGGCCGGTGTTTTTAAATCCTAAAAACTCATCTTTTTTCTTTCATGGAAAAGACATTTTTTTCATTCCACCAGGGAGGATAAAAATAGAAGAATCTTTATTAATAGCATTTAGAGAATCTTTGGAAGATGTTAATGCTCTTTCTAAAATCGTATAAACAAATCCATCCTTATTACCAATAAAAGTACTTCAATGTATGCTATTCAATGTATCAAACAAAACCTTGTAATTAAATTAATAATAATTCCTGCTGAGTACATTAGATTTTTTCATACTGTAAATAACAAAAGTGATGGAATTATGATTGGACATACTAAGATGGAGACCACTGATTATATTACTTATAATATATCAACATTAATAGCTAACAAACCTAATGTATGGTTACCGCTCATATTCTCAGTTATTAATTATTGCAGAACATGATAAGGCAAAATGTTTAGAAACATTTTTGAATAAAGGTTTTCTCTGTATAGCATGTCCAATTAATATCAGGTTTGTTAAAATCTCCCAGTAATAATATATTGCTGTTAGAAATAATGTAATAAACAGTATCTAGATATTCTAAATGAAATTCAGGAGTAATACCGGGGCTTCAATAACAGACTATAATCCTTATCTTGTCCTTCATATAAGAATCATTAAACTCAATCACAATACATTCCAAGAACATAATCACACCAAGAGTAGAACATCACTTCTTAAATTATCCCGCGTACAATCATATCTATCAGATGTCATATCAAACGTGTTAAATGTTTTCCTTCTCTTTATCTTTATTTTTGTCTTCATATATTCTTCCCCAAAGTATCGTGAATACCTTCATAGATTTCCACACCACCAGTACTTCTAAAAGTCTATGCAATATACTTTAACCAGTCCAAGGAGTAACTGCTTGGTAAAATTTGTTCCCTATTGCAACCCTCTTTTCCTCTCTGCCATTAATATTCTGAATAGCTTCTTCACATGTCCCTGACATTATCACATGCATCCTTATCATGGTCTCCATCTTTTCTGGTGTTTAGTAAGAACTACTTTAACTCCCATAGTCTTTAGCTATGTACTTATCACTCCTTCACAGGGTTCCTTCTGGAAGCTTTCTTAATAAGATTTGTTGGAGATTATACATGCTTGGTGACTCAAATCAACTATGCATGTGTCATTATTATTATATATTTATGGGCTTATACATAGCTCCACTATTCCACTGCATTTTCACTTAAAAGAACAGGTTAATATAAACAAATATCTACCAAAATGTATTGCTAAGAGACACTAATGTTATGAGAAACAAGTATTTCTCAAATATTTGATGCTGTATATAGCCCTGTCTGTATAATTCACTATGTCTAATTTACTTTTTTTTCCTGATTAATAATAGCAACTAGCTTTGCTCTTCATCACCATATATCACTATTAGACCTTATTCAATGTTGCAGAATTTCAGTGACTGATAGCACACAGTACCTATATCTGCAAACCTATGTTAAGTCCAAACGTATGTGTCAAAATTCACCTTTGCTATGACCCAGGCAGCCTGTTTTCAATCAATGGTCCAGGCACCTATATGATCCATTGGGGGAAGGGAAGAATAATTAGGCTATGTCTGCTTAGCCTCATCACAGAAAGCATTGGCATGAAATGCTAGTGTGAGGCAGGCCATTTTTGAAACCTCCGTGAAGCCCTATGCCAAGATCAGTGGCCAGCATAGATGAATATGCAGTCATAACTTTAGGAGGCAATGTGGATACACCGAAAGAGATGCTCATCCCTTAGCACTCACAGTGATCTTTTGAATAGTACAGCACTAGAAAGCCTGACCTCAGAATAGAGAAGGTCAGGCTTCCTTGTACTCTGTCAAGCCATCTTCAGTAAATAGCAGTGTTGGCTTCCAAGTGCACTTGTCTCCTGCAACATGTCTTCATCAGTCCACAGGTGAGTCTTCATCAGTCCACAGGTGAGTCTAGCCTGGGAGCGAGTTAAATACTTGTATGATGTTGTATAACTTTGGTATCAGAGAGGAAGGCTCAGGAAAGCCACACTTTCTCAGAAGTCATCACATCCTGCAGAATCACCACAGAAAATGTCCTGCAGATGAGCATATATGTATATATATATATATATATATATATATATATATATATATATATATATATAATGTAGGGTATAGTACTAGAGTGAAAGATGAACCAAGGTACAGAAATGCCTGGGCTTTTCGGGAATGCCTTGCATATTACAGCTCACTGTGGTAATCTTGGATAAACATACAGCTGGCATCCGCTAATATGTCAAACACTAAGCAGTATGACCATTTATGTGTACAATATTGAACACTGTAATACAACGGGTAACACTGTAATGCATTGGTCCATTAGATAAAGGGACAAATTCCAGAAGTATTTTTTACAAAAATAACTCAAAATCAGGCATATATGATAATGATTATGTCATAAGATAATTGCAGATACTGCATGGTTATGGCCATTTCCAAAACTCAATGTTTGTACCTAAAAAGAATAAAAAGTGCTAAACTGATATAAATTGAAGACTCCACTATATTGTGGGCAAGCAGTCAGCATTGTTCAATATACCTTGTCAAAAAAATTCATATTTATGTGAGATTTTGATATATACTTCTGCAGAATATATAGAATATCTGAGAATTGTGAACATTGCAGTAAATGGGGTTCTATAGGTGCTGTTGGAGGTCAATCTGCAAATGCATCCTACATCCATAGCCATCCATGATGGTGAGCCAGGCTGCAGTTAAACCACTGCACAGATAAAGAAGTAATAGATAGATACAGACTAGACAGAGAGCCTGATGCATTGATCCGTAGGAAGTGTGCTCGGTTTGTGGGGGTAACCTGCTTTAGTATACTGGCATCTGGGATATTCCAGTGGCACATGGCTGGTACTGTAGGGTGTCCCAGACAGCTGCTAGTCATATACTATACACAGTTCTGGGCAGTCATATGCAGGAAAGTGGACAACTTCATTGGCTTCCCAAGTACACCATGAAAGCACCAGACTGCCATGGAACAATTCTCTGACACAATGAGAGCACCAGACTTACATGGAATAATTCTATGATGTCATGAGTGTGCCAGACTGCCAGGGAACAATTCTATGCCATATCTGGTTGTCCCAGTGTCCTCCAAGCATTCAGTTGCACCTACATAACAATAAATCCCCCTTGTGGAATGGGTACAGAACTTTACTTCAAAACAAATAGGTGGTTATCATTCAATTGTCAGGTAGTGTGCCTGTGAGATGGCCTCATCATTAACCTCATGGCAACACACCCTGGTAGTGTGCATGACATGGCTATTTGGAGGGGGAATGCTCTAATAACAATGCTTCAAGAGGATGAGATTCACAAGGTACCACTACTTAGTAAGTGTAGCTCTATATGACATATTTGGTCTATGCCTGACACTGTGTATGATGCAACCATGCAAACTGTCTGCCAACATCTACCAATAGGTGACTGCAGTTATACACTGCAGCCTTTGATCACAACACCATTCAAAGCCCCATCCATGCCTGCTAAGAATGCATTTAAAAGATCAAATACAGTGAAATGGAACACAACTGAGCAAGTGTTTGGCATGTTGAAATCAGGATTCAAATGTCTGGACACATTAAGTCTGCAAAGCGATGCATGCCATGAATAGATGCACAAATGGACACCGTGTGTGCCATGCTGTACAATCTGACTACATACAAACATGGTGGTCTGTCAGCTTTGGATGTGGTGACCTATCCTCAAAACCCCACACATTTGAAGTGGAGCAATCACATGTTTCACAAGATGATTAGGAGGACATAAGAGAAAGAATAACCAGACATTGGTAACAAGGGCTGCAGCTGTATATGCTGGCTCAAGCAATATGAAAATATCTGTCTATGAACTTTATGTTTGATGCAAATTACATATACATGTACAAAGATTAGCATGTGATGGTCACCACATGTAACAGGCACAGTAATTCCTCTATGACCTATACATGGGGAATATTATTCATACCATGCAATTATCTAAATCACGTCCAGTGACTCCAGTTATGGAGCATTCTATAAGAGACAGAATAAATACATAAGCTTGCCTGTAAGAAAGTACACAATTGTTAGAGAAGGAATGAAGTAGCATATGTACAGCAATTACTGTGGTTCTACTTGAATACATATGGATCAATGTCATTGTTACACATAATGCCAAGATAGTCATTGTACATGTGGACTATAGTGTATTTAGTGCACTGTGGTAGGAGGCTGGCTGTGTGGATGTGGGTAGGGTGGAAGTAGCAGACTTCCACAGCAACTGAATTAGGGTACAAAAGTGATGTGTCATATTAATACATAACTGACATGACACCATCAGAATGGTGAGATTGAACTGTTGCTGAATGAAATGTGCAGACATCATGCAGCACATATCATGCAAGTTACAGCAGTGACAGAGGACACACACACACACACACACACACACACACACACACACACACACACACACACACACACACACACACACACACACACACCATCCCAATCAGGAATTTCATGGCCTTTAAAGACATCCTATATGTGACTGTCACTGATCCATCTGAATATCATTGAATAGTACACTTGTATGTATAATTGCAGTGTTCCAAAACAATGCAAATTCAACCTGTGAGGAAAACTACACATGCTACGATATGTAGGGCACTACACTTAGTGCCTGTACAGCAATGCACATAGATCCTGTATGTATGGAAATAGGGCAGTTAGTTGTAGAAGCATGTGATGTTTGACTGTAGAATGTATGTGTTATGTTAACATGAAGATTACTCACTGGCAGTACCCACAAAAAAAAAAAAACATGCCATGGCAAACACAGGTATGTTATTCCATACATACATGTACATCCAGTTGTAGCAAACAATAGTAGAATCTTCATTTGTAATGACACACATAATAATAATTACAACATGAATGCAAGTGATGTATAAAAATGAAATTGTAGCAGACTATAAAATATATCAACAAGCAAATCATGTATACCACACTATGTTATGTGCCTTTTATTGCCACAACAGGTTATCATTAGATGTCAAACTGCAATCAGTGTGTGTGACATGTAAACTACAGTAACATTTTCCCTGTGGCTTCAGACTTGGCAAACAATACTAATATGCATAGTGCATTATGGTCAGCACAGGTGCAGGGTGACAAAACAACATCTACACACACACACACACACACACACACACACACACACACACACACACACACACACACACACACACACACACACACACACACACACACACACACACACACACACACACACACACACACACAAACACACACACACACACTCTGTACCTCCTGCCATGGTAATACTGAGATAGATGAAGTTACCAACACTAACAGCTCTTGTCATGATCCCGTCTGACCTTGCCATGTGAGAAGACCTCTTCCCCATAGTGTTGTACTGCAAAAACCTAGTGACGGTTTCCTGTGTAGGGTGAGACACAGTAGGAGTCTGTGTAGTGGTATGTGGTGTGCTTCATGATGTTTCACATTGGGTCTGAACATAGTGGTATAGTGAGTCACAATAGCTCTACATGCACAGTACAGCACTGGTACTATGAAGGAGTGCATTGGGTAGGGAAAGCAAAAGGAGGTCTCCTCTACCACATGGTGGAATACTGATAATATGGACCAAGGCACATATGGTCAGATACCACTGTAGCATTGCACAAGCACAGCTGAGACAAGCTGCTGCACAGACTGTGCAATTGATGCTACAATATCTTTTTTTATAAAAAAGTTTTTATTGGATTTTCAGTTTGTAAAATAATCACAACAATATTTACAGTCAGAGATTTGTGAACATAATAAATGAAAACATTTCGACTAAACCTCACACACAAAAGAAAAAAACAACTATTTATAGGAGTGTCCATTAACCTTCAAATCATTCAAGTTATTATACATTATATTAAATCTAAAATGCAGTTATTTTTGCTTGTCAAGCAGATCTCTATGTTTTGTCCATGCATTGTATTAAGAGGTAATCCTGTTGTTCTTGACATAATTGTAATGATTTCCAGGTGACAGATTTCTGCTGCAATATTAATAAATTCTTTGAAGAGGGTGTAGATTCTTTCTTCCAGTTCTGAGTTATAACCTTTCTCACTACAGATAATATAGAGCACAAAATGCGATATTTCATTTTTTAACATATATAAGAATAGGAGTATTAAAAAGGATTAGTGATTTAGATAAAACAAATGTATCTTCGAAAAAAGCCTGTAAAAAGAGATTAATGTTATTCCAATGGGGTGTTAAGATAGTAGAGTCAAAAACATGTGTTGCCAGTCCACTTTAAGTTCTTGTTTATATCTCCAGCAAACTTGTTACTGCTTGAACATTAATTAAATTTTATTTGTTGTGAAGAAAGGTCTATGCAAACATTTCCAAGTAAAGAGATTCCACCTAAGAGATAAAGCTGTGTGTTTAGAAGATATTAGAAAAATATAGATTTAAATTGTTCATGGCAGTTTATGCTAATAGATTAAAATATATTCTTCCCTGCATGATTGAAGATCAAACTGGCTTTATGTTAAACAGAAATACTTATAATATTAAAAGAATAATCACAATATTTGACTATGCAAATAAAACAAAAGAAAACTTAACATTAATGAGTCTTTTTAACTTAGTAAACTGGAAATATCTCTTGCTGGTTTTAGAAGAATATAATTTCTCAAGTAACTTCGCACATCTTATTAATCTTCTTTATAATAATTGTTTTGCATATATTAAAATAGGTACTTTTACTTCTGATTCAATACAAATTTTGAAAGGAACCAGATAAGGATGTTTTCTTCCACCTCTGCTTTTTACCTTAATTATGGAACCATTTGCTAATTTTCTCTGATCAAATATAGATATAAAAAGATATTAACATAAATGAGAATTTAAACTCTAAAATTCACCTGTTTGCTGATGACATCCTACTGACATTAAATGACAATGATAATTCTCTAGCTGTAGTTATCTTAGCAAAGGATGTATTTAAAAGGAAATCTAGTTTAACATTTAATGATAACAAAACAAAAATCCTATCTATCAATACAAATAAGAAAAAAATCAAAAATAAATTCATTAAATATATTGTCAATGAGAAGAAAATAAATTATTTAGGAATAATTATAACAGATAAAATTAAAGATGTAATAAATTATAATTATACTAACAGTATAAACAATATATATAAAGAATCTAACATACAAATAGAATAAACATTTCTTCATGATAGGAGAGGTTATCTGTAATCAAAATGATTATCTTAATGATTATGTTACCAGAAATCTTATATATTATATAATCACTAACATTACCCTCCACAAAAAGTTGTATTAAAGAGTTTAACACTTTAATTTTGAGATTTCTCTGGTATTCCAATAAACCAAGAATTGCTTTAAATCATGCTACCAGATCTAGAATTATATTCATTATCATCAGTTATAAAAACAATACGTCTTTGGATTAATAACACTTACACAGCTAGATGGAGAGGGTTTTTAGGAAATCTTTTTTATAAACTCTAAAGATAATAGATATTCTAATAATTATCTCATACTAAATAACAGTCTACATTGGTTATTAATGGATTACCTTATAGGAAAAAGCCACCAAAAAAATGACTCATATAACATTTCTACTATATTAAACACTTTTTAAAATTTTTGTATATAGAAACCTGGCATATAAAGCATGGATCTTCATTATATTTCATATGGCACATACCCACAATATCCTCACCTCAAAGTTAGAAGCAATGATCACATTTAAAGAGAAAAAGCTGCTATATTGGTTTCAGTTAATGAAAGATGAAAAGCTACAGTCTGTTGATTATATTAAGAACAAATATAATTTAGGTAAAGACATGTGGCTAGATGTACAATCCTGCAAACAACATGTAGAAGGGGAAATTAAGTTAATGCAATCAAAGATAAGAGATCATATCCCACAATTAACTGAATATCTAATATTCTTAATGCAACAAAACACATTAGAGCAGGGTCTCTTATCCAAATTATATAGAGTTGTGAGGAGATGAACAAAAAGTTGCAATGATAATAATTGGAACTATTTTACCCAAATTAATAATAGACCTCCAACTGAAGAAGATGCTACACTGTCTTGATTTTCTGCTAACGCTACCATGACCTTACCATGCCTCTGCCCCTGACTTTTGTGCAGCACTCAGATGTGATGTGCTACATGGTTAGTTGCACAAACAAGCTCTGTGCCATGATGGTGCTGTGACTGAGCATGTGCTTGTACCAACAGGTGTACATCTTCTGAGACGTGTTCGCACATGCTGTCTATGAATGTCTGTTGTCTACAGTGAAGACACCTCACCATCATTGTCAGAAATAAGTGGAGACAGCTACACAACATCTTCTTGATCAATGGCTGATGTTCCACTACAAGCAACCCATCGGGGTTCAGTGCATCCTCCATAGGAGGAAATATCTTAGTCTAAAGAACTGTCACCATCGGGTCTGGACAAAGTAACCCCAAAGTACTGTGTCCTGTGTGTGTCACTGGATGTTTTACCTCTCTTTTCCACATCACATCCTGTGTCAGGATCAGTGGAAGAGACTGGGAAGGAAGCAGGAAGTGTGTGACCTGCAATGATAGAGACAGAAATAAAAACACTTGTTACACATATGTTACACATATCCTTATCATATGGTCAAGTACTGACAAATCCAGGTAAATCTCTCCTGTGTACACCTGTGTAATAATATACCTGCCTGGGCTTCACCTCTGTGCTCTTTCAACATGAAAATTCCCTGTAATGCAGCACATGTGAGCATTGTGCTAGCAAAGGTAATATATTTACAACAGAGAGGAACTCTTAACTGGCATGTCATTCCTGAAGATATCATCATGTGGTGTACTGAAGTGTGTCACCATCAAAAACATAATGTGCAAGTTATGTTCACCTGCTGTACCATCTGCACTATTGTGGCAAATGTGAGGTACATTAATAAATGCCATATTTCTGAGTCTGGGAAGACCAGCCTCAATGCCACCACCTAGTATGTGCCAAGTCTGATAGATGTGGTGGTATGAAGCCAGAAACAACTGTGTTTCTGATGGTGTCAGAATTGTAGGTGCCTCATGGCATCACACTGGGGTCTATAGTGGCTCACATATGAGACTTTGTGAAGAATCATACCTCTCCATGTGATGATGACATTCCCTGGATGTCTTTCAGTGTCCACCAATGTCATTAACCCAGCTGGTGATATAACCCCAGACTCAGTCCTTCTGCATTGTATCCCCATCCTGCCCAGCAGATTGCTGTCCTGCTCCCATAGGGTATGCAATATGATTTCATTTATAGGGTAAAGCCAAGTACACATGCACAAGATATGCATTCTTATGTGACTACATGCCAGCATAACTTGTGGGGTGTAAGAATAGGAAATGCAAATTTATCAATACTGATTATATGTCACTTTTTTTCCTATCATGTTCAAAAAACATGACTTGATAAGCAAACACGATGAATTAAACAGATACACGTTTAACACACTATTATACCAGCAGAAGATGTGGGTTT
>NC_056728.1:1247939573-1248054573 GCF_019279795.1 Protopterus annectens | reverse complement strand
GTATGTCATTGATTATGTCAGTTTTCTGCTTATGTTCCAACCAATGGTTTTATCTTGTCTTCTAATAGCCGACAAATGAGTGGACAGGAATTGGAAGACGATGATGGTGGTGGTGGACTGACTGTGTTAAATGCGGGAGCAAAAACAGGAAAGGGGTTGGGAGGACTGCATCTGTTAAAATGGTTATATACATTGAAAGAAGATGAAAAATATGTTCAGCAGTTACACGTGTTGCTGACATTTACTGCTGTTTTCTCACAATGCGAATGGATACATTTATACTCTCATTGAGTAATGCTTCTGGTTAAAGTGAATACTTCCTGTATTTTCTGTGCACTGTTAAGTCAGTTATACCATTGCTTAGATACTTCAATGGTATGACATGTTACATGTCATTGACTTTGTATTGTTGCATATATGTGCATGTACTTTGTGTACACAACTTAAATGATAATCATATTGTATTTAGTCATACAGACAACTTGCAATGCTTGTATGTATGGCATGTTTGCTATGGTATCTTGTTTGTGTGTTTTTAGCTTGAGGTATGACATTATGTCCATATTACTAGTCTTACTGTATTGGGCTATCATATCAGCATATGTATTTGTCATTGCAACACAGGCAGTGTATTATACAGTGGTGCAATTGTCAAATGGGGTATCATTAGTAATAATTCATCAGTGCTTGCAATTTTGTGTAACATGCTATGGAACCACTGTGTTTTCTGAGTTGCCTTAGAGAGATCTTGATGCAATCTAAGGTGTTGAGAAAGATGTAAAACACTCAGATCAGGAACTTCATTTGCAGGGTATAGGGTTAGTCATAACTTGTAAGCAATAAGTGTTTATGTGTGTAGAATGTGGTCATTTACATTCTGGTGTTGCTTCACTTTAGGACATGCTGAAAGAAGATGTACAGTATATATGTTGCAGTGTGTCATTTTGACAGATCATACCAACAGTAGCCATATTCTTGCACACTTTGACATGAACATAGTATTTTGTTACAGGCTCAGTGAGTTTAAGTGATCCCATTGGTAGATAGCAATGTTCCACACATGCATGAGTGTGATCATTTGGTATGTAATAAGGGCACCAGGTTTGTAACTGGTATTTATATTTGTCAGTGGGTTACTAGACCACTTTGTACCACTATGGTACTCTAATGGATACAGAGCATACTGGTGTACACCTGACCATGCAGCATGTGCATATTGTTATTCAGTGTGGATCTTATGTGCACATGTGTTGTAAGATATTACATTTCCTCTTAGAACAATGTCAGTGATGTTGCCACTGTAATGTAACTAGCATTATTGGATCTCACTTGAATGTTGGGATTAAACTGTATGTTTCCTTTATAACCTGACAAAATGTATGCTATTGATCCACATCGATATATAACATAAGTAGAGACATATTTTTGTCCATTCAGATTTTTGCATACCTTCACGAGTACTAAATATGTATTCAGTACTCATGAACAGTTTTCAAAAATCTGAATGCACAAAAATATGTCAAATATACTTGTCCCTCCGGCTTGTAATGTTTATGTTGTGGGCAAGGTTTAGGTCCTTAGATTGGGTAATTATTAGGTTATTTGTTTTATGGATGTTCAACAGGTCCATCAGAGTGGGATCAGAGGATGCTTTGTAGACCAGCCATAGATGACCTCTCAGCAGCCTGTAGAATACTGAGTGCAGGGACATGGCTTTGAGGTGATCTGTGTAGGATATATTGTTTATGGCCTGTGTTATTTTTATGAGGAAATTTGTGGATGCTCCAGTTTTTGTCTGGTCAGATGCATATCAAAGGGGGCATTGTACTCAGTTGGTTTGATGATGTCCAGGTACAATGAAATAATTATATCTTCAGACCTAGATAACATGCCCTTGCTTATAAGCTGCGTAACATGGAATGATTTCCTTACCTCTGTTGACAAATGATGGTCAAAGGCCAGGTTGCAACATGTGCTCACAGATTCCTGATGACTGGGTCTACTCTTAGGAGTGTATTGTCAAAGTGATAGTTTTGATGGGTAGCCATCCTCCTGAAGTATGCTATGATGCATTTCTTGGCTTTGAGTTTTAGAACTTGGTTCTGATAGTTATTTGTCTGTATCAGGCCTTCATAGAGGCTATTTGTGTCACTGAGGGATTCTATGGCTGCACCCAATTTGCAGTTTGCAATCATCTATAAACATGTCTAGTTAGAGGCCCTTGATGCTGGCCTTGACCTCAGAGAAAAAGAAGCCAATATAGAGCAACTCCAGGACTGACCCCTCAGCGACTCCACTAGTAAATGGTCCCTTTGTGGAGGTAGAGTATGAAATTGGTGGTTAATACAGATCAGCACAAAATCTCAGTATATATATATATATATATATATATATATATATATATATATATATATATATATATATATAGATACACTTCCCTGTCCTAACTTCTTGTTATCCTGTGAGCCAGTTGGCTATTCAGCAGTTAATATACCATTTTATATTTCATGAGTTTGTCAACAATGCTTGAGTGGGGCATTGTGTCAAAAGCTTTGGCCAGTCAAGGTGGGCAATATGCACTGTTTTTTTCTTAGCCATTACTTTGGTAACCTTCTTAAAAAAGTCCACCAGGTTGAGAAGGCATGACCTGCACTTGACAAAAACAAACTGGGCTGGATTCAGTGACTGAAGGTTTCCTATGTCATTATTTGTTATTTCCATGATAATTCTTTCCATGGCTCTGTATATGACACTAGTTGGGCTTATGGGTCTGTAAATTCCAGTATCGATAGATGGCCCACCTTTGTGTAGAGGGATAACCACTGCAGTTCTCTATTTATATGGCATGATGAAGCCTGTCTTGAGGCTAAGGTTGAACATTGACTGTAGTGGTCCTGATAGGTTGTGCTTCATGCTATTAAAGAGGCATCTTTGGGTATGATGAAGTACATTTGATGCAGTTTTCTTGGCTTTGGAGAGTGCATTGACTAAATCCTAGTGATAGTTGGAGAAGCTATGGCTGAGAGTATTTCATGAAGGGTGTTGGGTGGTAAAAGGAGCTAAATTTGTCAATCAGTAGATTTGCTATATCTTCTGGCTCAGTATAGGTGGATCCATTTACAATTAGTTAGACATGCTGCTGTGTATTACCTTTGAAGAAACAGACATAGCTGATGAAAGTTCTGGCTTAAGCACTTGGGCTTCAGGCCAGTTATTCTACATTAAGAGGGTTGTGGTCTGCACTCTTGTGGGAGGAGAGGCTGGATTCTGCCCTTCTGAGCTGGGAATTTTTGGTCACAGGCTTATTGTGCCTGCTTATTTGAACTGCTTCTTTCTGAAATTGGTGCACCTTGTTGATGTAGCATAGACCAGATTCAGGCCTGCTGAATCTAGCTTTGTTTGTATAACTTAAGCACTGATCCAGGCCATCTTTTTTTGGAGAAGGTTCCCCTGCACCCTAGTAGCAGGAGTGTGCAGTTAGAACTTGTCTGATTGAAAACTGCTGGAGCAGGGCTCAGTTCTGTGCTTTTTTTCTGGTTAATTGAGTAACTTATTTAAATCAGTTTGTTTGTTTTCTATTGTTTATATATATATATATATATATATATATATATATATATATATATATATATATATATATATATATATATATATATATATATATATATATATATATGAAATTGCACTTTATTCATCTGCTTTTACTGTATTTGTGTTTCTTCCTACTTTATTGCTAGGGGCATTGACTACAACTCTGATCTGCAATATATAACAATAAGTATCCTTTTCTGTGCATTTAAAGTGTTTTTGATTGTATCTGCTTTATTTTCTGAAAAAAAACAACAATATATATATATATATATATATATATATATATATATATATATATATATATATATATATATACACTTGTTTCCCGCCTTTCTAAGCTAGTATTGTCCAGTTTTCAGGTTAGTGCTGAATTCAGGACTATGTTACAAATCTCTGTGTTTGCCCGTACCTTACTGATAGAGGGAAGTTTCTCTGCTCACCTGTGAGAGACGGGAGCTTTGAGCAGCCTATCTGTCTCTGGAGGAGTGGTTTCAGCCTAGAAATTAGTAGCTTATTGGCCATTTTGGGCTAATGTCTATCTCTTTCATTTCCCTGCTATAAATACAGCATTTGCCTGGTTTTGTGCGCCAGGCAGCACCGGTTAGCTAGGGTAAAACTATTCCCGGCTCCACAAAGTCTCCTCTTCAATTTTTCCCTTGGAACTAGACAAACTTTCAACTTAAGCACTCAAGCCATTCATTTCTAAGCCCGGCACTTGCTCAAAACGTATAACAAGCACTATAAACCCTAGCACTAGACCCTCCTGTACTGTACAGAAGGACAAGGCTCTCTATTCGACCTTTCCAGCCATCCAGTAAAACAGTTCACTGTACCTTTCCAGGCATGTCCAAAGGGCAGTTTCAGGTGTACTCTCCAGTCCAACTGGTGAATCTGGGCATTTTGATTCAATGTTACAACTGCCTCATGTACACAGACAACCCTCTCCTCCTGCCACCAAACACTAACACATGCGAGAGACGCAATTATACAGCCAAACTGGAGGCTAAACTCTCTCAACCCAAGACTGGATCAGACAGTCAAGATGTGAAGGGAAATACTTGCATCATACCACCAATCTCACATAGACCAATTAAACCAGCACTGGCAAAAAACACACATAATTTCATGAAAACATACTCGGAGGCTCTAAATAAAAATCTGCAAAACCAACAGAGACCTCCAAAGCAAACAACCAAGCAACCTCCACCCCCCAATAAAAACCATGAAACGCATATTTCACAAAACCAGTGTGCCATGCAATCACAGCCATTAAGACAAACATACCCAACATACTAGTAATAGGTGACTCTATAGTCAGGCACATTGATGTCCCACTCACTAGGCTGAATAAGGAGAAAGTTACTGTTAGCTGCCTGTCGGGTGCCAGGATCTGCCACATAACACAAGCACTCAGGTCACTCCAGAACATGTACAAATATGACTCTGTCATTGTCCATGTTGGTGTGAATGACCTGAGCCATACGTCCCTGGACTATATGAAAAGAGACATGGAAGAGCTCTCTGATCACGTAGCCCAGGCCGGTATGACCCTGACCCTGAGTAGCATCCTGCCCTCACCAAGAATGATACCATGGTATAAAGAAAAAATTCTCGATTTCAACAATTGGCTAAGTTTCTGGTGCCCTTCCAAGGGGATCCAGTGTCTGTCCACCTGGGATGACATGCTCGACAAGCCACACTGCTTCGCTAGAGATGGCTTGCACCTGTCACCCTTAGACTTTTGAATACTGGACAAGACTCTTGCCACCCCCATAGTGTCTTTTTTAGGCAAGGCTCAAAAGACAAATCCACCACCGTAAATAGCACAAGTAACAAAAAACTGAGGGTAATGCTACTCAATGCCAGAAGTCTAAACCTCAAAATGCACGCACTTGAAGCACTCCTCAGTATGGAGAAAATCGATATATGTGCAGTAACAGAAACCTGGTTTAAGCCTCAAGGGAGTACCCCAGCACTATCAGGCTACAACTCATACCATACATTTCAGCCACAGAACCCAAACCGAAATACAAAAGGCGGGGATGTATCCATATTCATCAAGGATACCCACACCTCCAGGTTTGTGGTACAGCACGATGCTTCAGAGATCATCCACGTGCAACTAACAACAGACAAAACTGCAATTCAAATTGTAGCTTGCTACAGATTACCCACCATGTCCCAGGAACCCCATTCCGCATTTCTGGAAACACTGGAAAACATAAAGGTCCTACCAAACACCCTAATATTGGGTGATTTCAATTACCCAAACATTAACTGGGAGAACTACTCAAGTACTAACTCCCTTGCCCAACATTTCCTAGAATTTAAAAACTTAAATGCCCTGGTTCAACTGGTCAACACTCCCACCAGAGGTGACAACATATTGGACCTGGTCATCACCAACATGGGCGACCAGTGTTCCACATCGGAGGTCACCGCTTCGCTGGTTAGATCTCACCATAAACAAATTACTTTGGATATCCACATTCCGCCCCCACCCCCGGACAAGGAAACCACTGTGAAAAACTTTTTAAAAGCAAACTTCACGTTACTTAAGACTGAGGTGGAAAGTTTCAAAGTACCCATGCTGAAGGATAATGCTGTCCAAGCTGCAAAATCCTTTACTAATGCATTATACGGGCACCTACAAGAATGCATGGTTCGTGCCATCCCAAGCAAAGCCAAGACTCACTCTTCCAAGAAAAGGAAACCAGTCTGGTGGACTCCTGCCATAAACAAGCTATACAATAGAAGGAGGAAACGAGTACATAAAAGAGTAAAATCCCAAGAAGGGAAGACATCCCTGATCAGTATCAGCAAGAAACTATGATCCCTCATAAAATCATCCAAGGCGAGCTTAGAAAGAGAAATTTCCAAGGACTCCAAAGATAACCACAAGGCATTCTTTAGCTATGTCAAGAATCTAAGTGGCAATGCTCAGATCTGCTCAGAGTTAGTGCAGAATGGCACAAAATACACTGAACCGACCGATATCACCAACATCCTGGCAGGCAGGTTCAGAGCAAACCTCAGCCCCCTTTCAGCCCAAAAGGGCCCATAACTATACCAGAAGAATGTAGAGTCCCTGAAATCACAGACACTCAGGTTAAAGCAGCCCTCTCCAAAGCCAAAAACACAACATCAATGGGACCGGACGGTGTCCCAGGCTGTGTCCTACACGAGCTCAAAGACAAACTAACCCCTCACCTAAACACACTGTTCAAACTCAGCTTCTCCACAGGCTACATAGCCATAGAGTGGCACACAGCAATGGTTATTCTGCTCCACAATTGTGGAGCCACAACAGACCCTGGGAACTATCACTCTATAAGCCTGACTAGCTTGGTCTGCAAGGCTATGGAGCACATCATCATGGAACTCATTAACAGAGACATTGGGAACCTCTAAACACTGGACCCTACCCAGTTCAGCTTTGTTAAGGGCAGATTATGCCTCCTAATCCTGGTGGACTTCTTTGAGACAGTTACCAAGGCTATAGATGAGGGAAAGGTGATACACACAGCTTACCTAGACCTCACTAAGGCCTTCAACACCATTCCCCATTCTGGTATTATAGACAAGCTCACCAGCCTGAACATAAACCCCTACATCACAAGATGGATTGCCAACTGGCTCATGGACAGAACCCACATGGTGAGAGTTGCTGGAGCTAGGTCCGACTGTAAACCGGTTACAAGTGGCGTTCCCCAGGGCTCCGTCCTCGGACCCTTCCTGTTCAGCATATACTTCTCAGAGGTACAGGCAAGCACAGGAGGACTATGGCTGACCAAGTTCACAGACAACTGCAAACTAGGGACTATAATTGACTCTCCGGCTGACACAGACATCCTCCAAAAGGGTCTCACTGAGACGGATACCTGGTGTCAAAATCATGGCCTCAAGCTAAATGCCAAAAATTGCATAGTCATCCCCTTTGGAAAAAACAAAGCACCCACAAACTACCACATAGGTGGTAGTCCCCTAAATACGGAAGACGTAATAAGGGATCTGGGGACCCAAGTAGATAGTAATCTCACCTTTGATAATCACATTGCCAAAGTGGTTAGAAAATTCTTCTACATGACCCACCTAATCACAAAAGGGTTCGCATCCAGATCAAAAGAGGTCATTATGCCCCTCTACTCATCACTCATCAGACCCATCATAGAGTACAACACCCCATTTGGGATGTACCTTACAAGACACCTGCAACAGCTGGAAAGACCACAGACATACCTCACCAAAAGGATCACTGGCCACAAACAGATGCCCTATGCAGCTCGGCTGAAGAAACTCCAGCTGCACTCAGTTACATACCAGCTACTCAGAGGTGATCTCTGCTTGACATACAAGGCCATGTCCAACCCAGAATTGATGGACATGCTCCACCTAAAGAAAAGCTTATCCCCTTGAGCCACATGCTCTAAGGATCTCAACCTCACCACAACAATAAATAGGACATGCTGGAGGGATAGATTCCTGTCCCAGAGACTTCTCATGCTTTGGAATAAGATTCCAATCTACATTAGGCAGAGTTCCTCACTAACACTCTTCAAAAGAAACCTTGATGAGTGGATGGGAAAGAGAAAGTTTACCCCAGGGATCACTTCAGTTGCTCTGCTGGACAGAAGCACAGGAAACTAATCTAAGGGGGTGGCGAAAGCCAACATATTCTGCCTTTGGGCAGATAGCCTAGTACCTACCTATGAACCTATGAACCTATAAAGTCCTGTGACTGTTCTTGTCCTGTGAGGCTATTTTTACATCAGTCTTCGCTTTGGTAGACTTAATTTGCCCCTTAAGTTGCTTGTTTAGATTGATGAAGGAGTTGTTTACCTTGCTGGGCATTGCACTTCCTAGCTTTTGCCATGATTTACTTCCTTTTGCTATGCTGCCTATATTCTGCCAGAGGGCCCTGTTTTTGAGTTTGTCATGTGCTTTTCCCATGTAGGTACAGCCTCCTCAAAGCAGCTATTAACATGATTATACAGGATGTCCTTGAACAATTTCACATAAGCAGAGATGTTATTAGGGTTTGGGGGCTTGGAATTTCACCAAGGTGTCACTAAATAATAATAAGAATTTTGCTATAAAATAATTCCTGAAAATACAAGGGTTTGCTGAGGTGCTGGATTTTATTTTAATTTTAAAGGAGACAACTTTATGTTCTGACCTGATCAGTGAGGACATTATACTGGGGGAGCAGCATTCTCCTATGTATGCAAGCACCAGGTCATGAATGTTTGTGCCTCTTGTGGGCATACAGACTATCTGATCCAGGACAATTGTATTAACAAAATCCAGGAATCCTGGGATTGTATGTTTGCACCTGTATATCATTTCCAGTTTATACTGGGGTAGTCTCCCATGAATGTGGTTCTACGCTGAATGTTGAGTGTCTCCAGTATATGTAATTGTCCTGCATCATTGGGGAGCCTATAGTATATAATATGGCATGTGAATTTGTATATGGTATTCCGGACATTAAGAAGATTGAGTGTGTCATACTGTTTGACTCACCTTGAGATGTTTTTATTTTTGATGAAAATTGAGATATTGCCACTTTCTTGTGCAGTAGCTGGTCTAAATATGTGAAAGGCAGTGTGGAAGATATTACAGCCCTGCTTTGCTGGCATGCTCTTTACACATTCTCCATGGTAAGGAGAGCTTTCAGGGAGTGCATTTTTTTATTTATATTCCTGACAATGAGCAGTAACACCTTCAAACATTTTTTTTTGTTGTTTTTGCTATCATGGAAGTTTTGCCAGGTTGGCAAAGCCTAAAAAATGCACTATGAGGATGGACAAGATTTTAGTTAATATATGAATGGCACTGACAATAGGTGCAGACCATCCTTACCAAAGTAGCATGTCTGCCAACAATAAGCTCTTATACTAACAAATATTATAGTCCCTTCAGCTGAAGCCCAAAACTAAGGTAATTATTATTAAAGTCAACTATTTTCTGTTCACATCCTGGAATCATACTTGTAGAAGGTAGAAATTTGCTCAGTGCTGTGCTCATACTGGTTTGGGACACATAGCCTGAGAACTCCATCATGTCTCTCTTGATGTATTCCATAGGTTCATAGGTGATTACTAGGCTAATAACACTATAGCTTTTATAAGCGTAGCCAATAATAACCAGGACATGACAGTATTATATCTCAATTCCCCAGATTTGGGATGGGGTGGTATCAAGGTAGAGGTACCTCTCAGGTCATTTACACCTATATGGACTATAACTGAGTCATATTGGTACTTGTGGTTTAATGACCTGACTTGTTTATGTGTGAGCTGGTAGATTAAGGCTCCTGATAGGCAACCGACTGTGACTCTCGCTTTAGTCAACCTGGTGAATGGGACATCTGTACATCTCACAATGGAGTCTCCTATGACCAGAATATTTAGCTGTGTGCTGATATGCCTTATGTGCTTTGAAAATGAGAAATAGTGAGATGTGGCTACATGTGTCCTTGTACATATTGTTTTGGTAGAGTGCTTCTGAGGTTGCTAAAGATACTCATTATGAGTGCAACATTTAGGAGGTCTTTGCAGTTTAGGAAAATTACATTTAATTAATACCCTTAGCATATGTGGGTCTTGCATATGGTCAATACTGTGTGGTGAGTGTACTGTGTCTTTCTGACAACCTGTTTTGTATTATAAGTCCCTGGTTGTGACAGCCTTACCTCTAGTGACATTACGTAACTACATCTCTCACATACCAGATCAGTTTGTTTAAGAATTAGGTGGTTGTCAGTAACCATGAGACAATTGCTACATTGCCTTAGGACACCCATATCCACTAAGCTGGGCAAAGAGATGTTAGAAAAGTGCATATCCATTGATACAGAACCTTATTATGTGATTTACAAGGGGATGGTACAAGAGGAATTTGTAGCTGTCTAGCTTGGCTGCTGTCTGATTTGATTTTTGTTTTTATATATATACGTTTTTTGTCTTACTTTCATTGCATACTGTAATTTCTTAAACTGTGTAATAACTTGCCACTGCTGTTAGCTACTCTTTTATGAATACTGCCTTCATCCTCCAACAGAGCATGTTACACCACTGAGTTTTGTTTTTATATATATATATATATATATATATATATATATATATATGTATATATATATATGTATATATATATATATATATATATATATATATATATATATATATATATATATATATATGTTTTGTTTTACATTCATTCCATACTGTAATTTCTTAAACTGTGCAATAACTTGTGAACATATGTTAATTTTTCAATTTGTATACTGTTTAAGGAGCTTTTCTCCTCTGACCTCCATTGAAAATGAGTTGTTCTTGGCCCAATGGACTATCCCAGTAAACAAACTGTAAATAAAATAAATACAAAAATCCAAGACTAAACTCATTGTGGGGGCTCCTTGATGTGCAAATTAGTTGCTCTTTGCACACCTAAGTACTAAGGAAATCTCAGGGGTAGTTTTATATGGAAAATTTCGATTCTTGCCGCTTGCATCTACACAGGGAGCTGATAATCACTGCTGTGTGGTCAGCAGCATCACACAAGCATGACAACTTTATTCAGGCACAGAAAGCCTCTAAACAAAAAAAGCAGTCCTCTGGCCAATCAGAAACACACACACTAGGGTTTCAAACAATTATTCACAGCTCAGAAGAGCCCTGGCTGCCCTCTCCTTTCACTAAAGTGTAGACCAAAATTATCTTAACATAAAAACGCAGTTAAGAGCTATGCCAGAGTTTAGTAAATAACCCAGTTAAAACAACAAACCCAACAAAAGTACAGTCAGCAAATAATACACAGGTTTAAAATCAGAACAAGTATAGTATAGTATATTACAGAAAAAGTACAAAATAGTAATATGGAGCAAATATTCACCTCTGGGTGGATCTATATTCAGTATATCAATCAGATGCAGTGATAAAAGTAACATTAAAATCAGTTTAAAGTGCAAAAACTCTGCAAAAATATGTCCAAGTATAATAGCAACTCTTATATGTGAGACACAGTGCAGCTCAGGACTGTAAAGCGCTTCTCTAGCACTGGGTGGATCAGGATTCAACAGAAAGCCTCAAAAATCAATGTGGTAGTTGACAAGTGTGTAGAAGCTCTGAGATAAAAAAAAAAAACAAGTAATCTCCGTGGTATCCCCGAAGTCTCAAAACAACCCACTAAAGTGTAGTGGGTCTAAAAACAAAACAGTGTAAGAAACTTCTCTGTGTGGAAGATTTTCAGTCCATATATTTCTAGTTAATCACTGTATATTAATCAGATCAGACAATAGTAGTAGAAGTAGTGAACGTAAACTCGTCAAGTCAAAAAGTAATAATAGAAAATATATAATTCTACAGCATTTCTAAGTATTCGAAAGTAATCCAAGCAAGGCAGGCAGTCTGTTTCGTCGAAAATCCTTTATTAAGTACACAGACAAGCGATCCAAGTAAAACAAAAATAGATTAATAATTTCCTCACAAGCTTTCTAAATATATATATATACTTTTTATCAGGCATGGGAGTGGTTTATTGTTCTGTAAAACAAAGTGTTATTGGTACACATGTTAAATTCACATCCCTTCCCCCATCAGTGTGACATTCGAGCTGGTCCTGCCCTACCTAGTAGCTGTCATAATAATATATAGCCCTAATGTACTTTAATGGTACATCTTATTTAACCAAATGATTAAGTCTGTGATTTTATACAAGGCAATATACTACATGGCTGGAAATATATCAACCTTAGTTCGTTTTGCGATCAAAAATTATATATAAATATACACATATACATTTTGCATGCAAAAATCAGTTTCTATTTTCATAACCTATTGTTAACAAAGATCACTTTCGTCCTTCTAGACTTCTTCAGGTCTGTGTACAAGAACCCTAAAAACCTATATAATTGTATAATTAGTTAGTATTGTTATTACCATCATTTTGAATAAAGTGGAAAAAAGAGAACCAGAAAAAAATTTAAAAAAAATAAAAAAAAATATATATGTATGATGATGGAAACAAAATATACACTTAAATTTCAAATGATTTAAAATGGTATTCAATAAGGTCCCTCAGAGTAGTAAGTTTAGTCTTTGTGTTCCTTCCACGTGTTATGTAGCTTGCATGTGGAAGCCACATAGGTTATCATTATTGATATGCCACATATTTCTACTCATTCTGCCATATGATAGTCATGATCGCCCTGTAAGTTCCCTGACAGAGTGACACAGGTATTCTCCTATGGTATTCTTTGCCTGTCATCATTTGCAGTGCATGCTAGATGCCTTTCAATGCCTGTGACATGTCAATCTCTTATCCTGTGCAGCACATTTAACAGTGTTACTCAAATTCTAGACCCACAGTTGTCTGCAAGTTAATGCATTGCAATTTGGAGACATCTGTTTTGACTTTACCTATCACAAAAACATACATTGTATTATCAAATAGTATATGTGTACAGTATGGCAGCAGTGTTTTTGTTTAATATGTAAAGTAGTACAATGTTATCCTTTGTGTATGAGTCTCAGTTGTATCTCTATTGAAGACCACTAAGATCATAGCTGACCACAGCAGCAAATGACCACAACTGATTCCTGCTTGTGTTGAAATAACCCTCATTGACAGTGTATGTGTGCTTGAGGAATAGCAAAGGTGCTGTGGTGTGGTATGTGTCTGCTTGCCTCGCACAGTGTAGGGGTTTCCATGAAGGCATATACTTCCACCCAACTATATACACCTGAGCTGCTGACAATCATTCATGTGGAACTGCTATCTATTTTTATTTTCTTTTTGCAGAAAGTGTCTATGGTAGATCATGTGCACATCAGGGACACATTGATACTACTGTGGTAATCAGAGTAATATGTGCATAAATGACATGCTGACCATTCATGTGCAACTGTCCTTTACTCCTGTGTTTGTGTGCATTTCCATCAGTCTTGTCTTTTTCATCACACCCAGTAAGTTGTGCTTTCCCACAAAGTGCATTTTACATTATTCAAGGTATTCTACCATATTGCTCTGTGTCATTTTACAGGTGTGCATTCTTTTCACATGACTGTAAGTCTATGTAACCCAATTGACCATTCATGGGTTGCACGATACATTTCTATATCACAGATGCAACCATCTTGTTTTTGAACTCCTAGTAGGTTCCACAAATAAAACATTGTATATATTTTGCATGACTTACACTGTAACATTTTTTTGTATGCGATTTGCACATTTTGACACATTTTCCTCAAAATACATTGGTGCATTGCTGCATAGCACATTCACATGTTTCACACATTATTAGCAAATCTTCTTAAGGACATGTGTGTTGTGCATGACTGTCAGCATATGATGTGACATTTTCTTTCTGCACATGTGTTCCCATGTTTCCCTTCCTACACAAGTGTGATTGTCATGTCACATTCTTACAGTGATGATGTCTATTGCCATGGGTTTGCATAACTGTACAAATGAGCATATTAAATGCTCAGTATTGATGCACTGATGGGTAGGTTTGCTACTGTTGTACACTACTGCATTGTATGTCTCATTTACACACAAATACACCTTATGTGTAGTTATCCAGCCATTGAACATGCAGTCACCATATACACTACAGCATATATGCCAATTCTTAGCTGATTGCAATTCAGCTCTTTGCCCACGTGTACATGTGTGACTCAGCTGCAGACATCACATTACATATACTCTATATTCTCTGTAAACATGTTACACAATTGATATTATGTGTTAGATGCCAAGCCACATTATAACTTCCACATCATTGCTTGCACATATAGTGTGTGATGTTTGACTACATTTATTGGTTGCAGTAGTAAAAAACCTGCAGAGATACTTTGCTGTAAAAGCAGTTTAGATCTATATAACTAACTCATACTTATTTGCACCATACTTGGCAGTACAGTGACACAGGTAAATATTTCCAATGTGTACACATGCAGAATGGAATACTGCTCTTATCTGGCATGCATGTATATAGTCTTGTCTTCACGGTGTCAGAAGTGATGTATCACAATATTGCTGTACAGTTACCATGTTGTTGCCAAAGTAGGCCCAAATCACTATATGTGTAGTGCATGTGCCTTTGTGCATTGTGCATATTTTACTGGTAAAGCTAGCTATAACATATCAGGGAAGGTTGATGTTTACACTTGTGTTGTACATGTAGTGGGCATGATTAATCTCCAGATGTGGCATGTGATGTCCTATAATTTTAGAAGGATTTGCTTGCAGTTTCCTGTGGTTGTACACTAATAACCCTCCGTTGCTGCAGGAGCATTTTATTGCTACATTGACAGAACACTGGAATGTATGTCAGTAATACTTAGTTCTTGTGATCCTACATGTATCTGAATCTTTCTCACTTGTAGTTGATGTGAGGCCCTATCTGTAGCTGCAAACCTGGGTATGTGTACTTACATACATATGTGAGTCTGTGCTGTGTTATCATTTTTGGGTATCCATTGCTCCACATACCATGCCATCATGAATTCCTGATCCATAGTAAGGTGCTCACACACAGATGACAACATCACATCACTGATGCTGTGCACATTGGTGCATTAAATTGCATTTGTTGGAATGGTGGGCCATATGTAGGTTATACCCATCTCTTGTTACTGGTTTTTGTTGCCATCCCACATCCCCTCCTGTACTGTCTGTTAGTTTATTGTATGTGTGCTACATTTTCTCCATTTGCACTGTACCACTATGTGCTTGTGTTTTATGTTGCCTTTCAAGTTATATTATTTGTTTCTCCCCAACACAGTTCTCCTCTACCATTTTACAAAAACTCACCAGGCCTTTTTTCAAAGGAAAAAAGGGGGAGTGGGCTTATTTCCACAAAAAAAAAAAAATCTGTGACCCTCAGAACCTCCCTCTTGCTAACCTCCCTTTCCATTTTCTGTATGTGTCACTCCTATTTACCCTTACCCAAATTCTACACTCCAATTTCCACCACTCCTTTAGGTGTGTACATTGTGTGCATTCTATCTCAAATGATCCACCACCCACATTATTTTTAGATACCCACATAATGCAATGCTGGTGATATAGCATGAAATGTCACATCACCAAACAATTTTTTTTTAAATCTCAGATACCTGGCAGAATCTGCACCATTCTGACATTACAGATTATCTGTAGTCTTGCATAATTAACACATTACAGATATGCACTATGTATTTTCAATTGTGCAACTCACTATGTAGCCTTTATTTCATGCATTCATCTTAATTATATAACAGACACACACATTTGTTACCATATGCAACATATCTGTGTGAGATTTTGCATAAGTATGCCCTTTCCAAAGTGGACTGCTACATCCATGTGAATGTTACATTTAGCATACTGCAGTTTAACTTGTATTTTTGTAGTCATACCCAGTTATCAGAACTTTTGTTTTCTCCTTCAATGCTTGAGTACTGCTTGTTTATATCCTTATTTGATAGTGAATATCATTTATGAATTTCATTGCTTGGTGGGTTACTTCCTTTGTATTTGGCATAGTTGGCAGAGTTCCCCTGATCTTTTGGAATCAGTCCAAAAATCTTCCGTGTCAATATTACTGTTCCTCTGCATATCACACATTTGTTACACCAACCCTCATTTACTCCAAAAACGTTTTAGTAGTACGGTGTAAGTTATTTCAGAATTTCACCCTGTGCTGTGTGCAGTTCATTAGGGCTGCAATAAAATGTTCAAGTTTCCTGGATACCTAAGTAACCAAGTATAATCCTTTGAAACTTTTACTAAGAAACAACCAAGAAGCTTTGAAATACTACCTCACATAGGCAGGTAGGCAACAAGTATGTGTTATACAAGCATTGCAAGCATATCAGTGTAACAGTCTACAAAATCTACTGCAGTTGGTGTGTGTATCTATCTAGCTATATATCTATATATCTATATTTACATATCTATATATCTATATCTATATATCTAATAACACACACACACATATATATATATATATATATATATATATATATATATATATAGAGAGAGAGAGAGAGAGAGAGATCCCCTTCAGACGCTCAAAGTTTCAAAACTTTGAACTTCAAAAGGCTGAGACCATAATATCGAAGATTTGAAACTTTGAACGTTTTGAATGGAGATCGCTGTACAGCACGGAATGGGAAATTTACCATTTTCCTCACTGTAGTGTGATCTCAGAGTTGGTATATTTATTCAGCAGGGGGTGTGGGGGTGTTCAAAGTTGTGTGTGTGTGTGTGTGTGTGTGTGTGTGTGTGTGTGTGTGTGTGTGTGTGTGTATACATATATGTATATATTTATATATATATAAATATATATATATATATATATATATATATATATATATACACACACACACACACACACACACACACACACACACACACACACACACACACACACGCACACACACACACAAAAATCCTGTACAGACAAATCCAATTTTACTGATAATCATAACAACGTTTTGAAATATTGCCTCATGTACATGGACATCAAATGCTGGCTTACATAGTAATTTCACGGTGGTGTTCTGCAAGATGCCATAGCATTTGATTCATTACTTCTTTTTATGACTGGAATGCTACACAGATTAGAACTTATCTGTACTAACCAGACATTATATATAAACTATATAAACTAAAAATAATGCATATGCCACCATAAAAGTATAGCTGCTATTTGAAATGTGCTATTTTCAACTTTCAATTACTTTCTGATCATAGCATATCAGACACTAACCCTTTATTAAGATTTTCCAAAGTAATGTTAAAAAAAAAAACATGAAACAGTTAGAGAAACAGTTAAGAGATCTTTACATATTATTTAATCAGTGACAAATATACTGTAGGCAATTCCATAATATTTAATATTGTGTATGAGGCAGGGGTTTTATACAGCCCAGTGGTCTGTGATGTAAAAGACCAGCAAGGGGATTCATCAGCAAACATGAAAACATTGTGCAAAGGCTATATGTTTACTTGGTGTTAGTGTGATAACCAGTGGTGGTTACTGAATATGCAAGCTGCTAAGCAAGCCTACACATTCAGCAGTACCTGTTTGTGGACAGCATACGTGTTAACAGCCACGTAAAGGTTCACGGAGGCTTGATCACACTATATAATCAACAGGTTGTGCAAAAAAGCAAACCCAGTAAGCGAGCATGCACAGACTGCGGAATACAAGTTAAGGGCAATAGGAATGAAAGAATTAAGAGGCATGGAAAGTTAAATGGGGAAACTGTAATCATATATAGTTAGACTGGTGCACAAACACCAGTATTTCAATAATTATGTTTATTTATACATGTAATTCGACTCACTTCGTGACATGTACATAAATAAAAACAAAATACTGACAAAAGATGTGACGGTGAAATAAAGGTAACAGTGTAACAGATGGGAATTAATGTGATAAATGCACCTAAAATGCTAAGTTGAAGTAATATTTTGCAAGGAAAGTAGACACATTAGGGGTTATTTGCATATACTGCAGTTATTGCACATCAGATGTGCATCCAGAACATTATCTGTTCTAACTAGCAGTATGCTGTATTCCTCACCTATCATGTAAAAACAAAAATAAATGAACTTTTTGACTATTGTCTCGTGCATTTCAGAAACGGTTGTTTTTTGGCTATCTGTTGTCACATGTAACCATAGAAAGGGCATTGTAAATTTGCACGTGTATAAGCCAAATATGCATTTCATATTACTGTAAATTATATACAGAAGCATAAATACAGTCATAAAATTTAAATGAAAGGTTGCCAGTATACATATTCTGTGGCATGTTCAATAATATTTGTATTACTGACATGATTATATTGGGAAAGCCTTGTTACACCTGTGTGACAGGTATATGAAAATACTCTGCCATTATAATATATACTGTGGGAGTAATAAAAGGTCAAAGGTAAAGAATTGCAGCTGCATGATTGGTGTTACAATATACACAAAAATTGTAAGGCTGTCATATACCAAACATCTAAAAAAGGAAACAGTTATACTAACATCTTCAATAAAAGGTCAAAGGTAAAGAATTGCATCTGCATGATTGGTGTTACAATATACACAAAAATTGTAAGGCTGTCATATACCAAACATGTAAAAAAGGAAACAGTTATACTAACATCTTCAAGGCAGTGTACACACCTGTGACAATGTGGAACTATTGAGAAGAATCATGAGCATGTGCAATTATTCCATTAGTAATGCTAAGTATAAAGTTTGTGACTGTTCATGCATGCTGTTTATGTAGTAAAATGCACAAAGATATGACACATACATAGATATGTCACTTTTACCAGGATATAAACAGAATAATGATCTGATGTACATACTAACATTTATTTAACTATAGCAGATGTGACATACATACATACAAAATATGGTATGGTAATGTGGCATATGCAAACATTTCCATAAACCAGGGTACAACCTGGTGTAGTCAGTCCCCTGGCAAATAGGTTGTTTCTGAATGCCATGATGTATATCAATATGCATAGGATGTATTTAAGTCTATATCTCAAATGGCTAGGTAGTCCACACAAGAACTGATAAAAACAAAAGTCCATGCTAGCATTATGTGGTTAATATATCACTTATTGGGAAAATGTAGAAAATGTAAGTGTTCAATTATGTGTGACAGCAGTGATATGAATTGTGTCCTTCCTGGTGTAAGTACCGTGCCACACATGCCGACTTAATTACGTGTATGAAAATACAAATGTGAATGCCATATATTGGAAATGAAAAGTAGCCCTGAAGTGAACCTAAGAACCATAAGACACTACAAGAAGATAAAGCACACTCATGTAAAACACTAATGTCTATTACTAAGTAATCTGTTGAGGATTTGCATTGCATATACACCAAATGTACATTAGCCTGCGCCAAATGTTGCTGTCCTCTGTCTGTAGGTCACTAACTTAACTGCATTTCTCAGATGTTGGCAAAGCCAACATTCCAGAGGAAAATTCAATTAAGCCCTGACAAAGAACAAGAAATGACAACTAATATCTCATGACATTTTGATAACTTCAAATAAAGTAATGCTAGAGCCAGAGTTCAAGGAATTTCCCAAACAAGATATAAAGTAAAAAATCCCCTTTTTTACACTTTATATCTTGTTTGGGGAATTCCTTGGACTCTGGCTCTAATATGATTTTATTTGAAGGTTTGGTTTTACTATAACATTACACTTGTGTTTTTCTTCCTGGTTATACATTTTGATAACTTTAATAGTCTGTCTCCTACATAATGTGCATCGACTACATCATTATACTGGGCATGCTCACAAGGAATCACAGCAAGGACTACAACAACATCAATTACCTATCACAAACACAGAATTAAGTATCATAGCACAGGGCCAGACATCCTTTGTGATGATTATGCAAAGCAGCACACATTAAGAAATGTTTAAGCCCTCATCTCCTATAATGAGTGTGAACAAAAGAATACCATTAATACGTAAATGCTTGTATGAGGTCATGCAGTACAGATAATTATTATTATGGAAATAAATAATGCCTGCAGGCATTCACTGACACACTCAGCATTTGTATGTTGCTGAACTCAAGCACATGCCGAGGAGAAATCACAGAGATATGTGTATCGATCATTGACACCACAGAAACAGGCATATCTGATGCCTCGTGAAGATTACACTTGAAGGGATGATATCACAATCCTGTTGTAATAAGTGTGACTCCCCTAACATGGAATGTGAGACCTAAAATATCTGGCCCTCTTACTGTGACATATCTGCATTCTATGTCTAAGTCACTCCTGTCTTTCACAATTGTCCATAAGACAGATGAGATGTTTCCAGATTCAAATCCCTGTCAACCATGTCACACACTCTACAGAGCTGTGTATTAACTATGTCTGCCACATGAGATAGTAAAGAAGGCTGTCCCAAATAAAACAAATCAAGGTGTAAATTAAGAAAGGGCTTTGTATGTTAATTTATCCAATACAAATTTGTCTGAGTGATGAAAAGGAGGTAGCCATGGTAATGTTCATACAACTGCGAACAGTTACATATCACTGTTGGTTGGTCAAGCCAGTCTTTTCTATCCACATTGTTTTCTACTTATACAGTTCCAGGTTCAAGCCACAGTCTATCTGCGTAGCTATACTATACAAGAAACAAGTCAGTATTAACTGCATGTGCCACAAGAGCACTCCCAACACAGGAATCATGGAGAATCTATTAGACTGTCATAAAATTTCCAATGAGTTAAAAATTGTATGTCCAACATAAAAATGGATAGGCACAACTAGATGAAAATGTATATGTGACACATTGGTGCATTCACATAATTTTGTACTCTGCTGGTACTGAACAGCCACCTGTACAAGTCCACAAGCTAACAAAATGTGTATTAACCACATGTACCACAGGCAGAGATACAACCTATGTGAAGTCATTGTATCATATTATTGTGATGCATAGCACTTGTTTGAGGTAAAAGTGATGGGAAATGCTTCTCCCACTGTAACCATACACATTACAACTGTGGTCAATGTCATTCATGCATAGAACTATACTGACACACACTGAAAGCATTCAGTCACTGTGGGGTTTGAATTACCTTTGTGACCACATAAGCTGCACAATATTGTGTAGATTAAACATGCCACAGCAGAAGTCACACAAAAGTTGTGATATAGTCTGCATTTGAAGGCATTACATCATCTTATTGTTGCAAGGCATATGTGTGCCTGCAATTTGGTTAAACAAGCGATGTGATCTGTCTCCTTGTCACACAATATTGCATGATATGAGGTATAGACTAATTCACGCAGTGCATAATGCAGTCATCACTTTGACAATGCAATCACAAACATCCACAATGTGTAGATAATCATGGATTAGAAATCATAGCTTACTAAGGCCACAAGAGAAAACTTACTCCTAGTTATAGAAGAGGCCTTTTTCAACATATTGCATGATCTGTGTTCAACAAAGGAGTTGTATTTGTTAAAATGGACAGAAAGTATTGAAGGAAACATTTTCAGCTATATGTGTGCATGTCTGATATCTGGGTGGCAATATTACTGCCTACATACATTCACACTCATACTGACACGACTATGTTTAAGGAGTAGTTGTTGGTTTCAAACACACTATTTGACCAAGATCAAAAGTCAGACAGCATTGCATGAACAGCAAGTGCATGCTAGACAAATGTTGGTTTACAACTGTGACAATACGCATTTGAGTGGATGACATCGCCATTGTTTTAAGAGAGTGATGTTTGTGCCAAAAGGGAAAGAAAGTGGTAAGAGACCCAGTAATACTGTACACTTACATATGATATGTGTGGCTGAAACTATCTGAAAACTTCATGAGAAGGAAACTCACAGTAGTTAGTTACTGCTGGAGTCAAACCACCTTCCTACAGTATCTAGTTACAAAATATACAGAACTCCACATCAAAAACCAGTGACACAGAAGATGTCTAACTGTAACTATGACATAGTACACATTTGAAATCATTATCTTATTAGTGTGTTGTCAAAATGTATTTTGCCTAGGCATGCTAGAAGTTGATAGGGGAGGCTTTTTTCAGTGTGAATATGTCTCTTAAGTGGAAGCGTACACAATGGACCTTCTGAGAGAGACAATTCTACGTGACAGTACAGATATATACACACATGCTCATACTATTTAAACAATGCAAGATTCAAACCACTTATCTGCTGAGTGACACAATCCAGAGAACACATAATCAGTATGAAGTACCACAGCAGAAGTTAGATTACAATACTGAAAAACAGACATTTGAAAGGATGACATTATTGTTTTGCATGAAATGTGCTTTTTTTGCCCAAAAATGCAACAGATTGATGGGGGATAGTTTCACAGTCTAAATATGTCTTGTAAGTGGAAGCCAACCCAAGCGATATTCTGATGTTGCCATTTCAAACTGTCAGTAGGGACACATACTCAGACTCATATTATTTACACATTGTTGGATTCAAACTATCTGTCTATCAAGTTACACACTCTAGAGAGAACAGTAATGATTTTAGGCACCACAGGAGAAGTCTGACTTCTACAGTGAAAGCATGCACTTTTGAAAGGATGGCCTCATCAATGTATTGCAGAGAAGATGTTTGTGATGATGGTGGGATAAAGTGATAGGGCAGTCCTCTCCCAATTTAAATGTTTCTCCTGAGTGGAACTGTATGCATCAGATGTGTGGGTCAATGCAATCCTGCCTAGCAGTACAGACACACACAAATACACATGTACACACAGACACACACTTATGAAACGCAGTCAGTACTGTAGTCAAATATCTATCTATTTGCACAATCTGGAAAACAGTATTAAATGCAAACATAACAGAAGTCTAACTTTAAATGTGCGAAAATGATCATTTGCAAGAATTACCATATCAAAGTGTTGCAGAAAAACTATTATATGTATCAGTTTTGGGTGAAAAGGCATGCAACTTGACAGGTAGAAGTAAAAGAAAGGTGCTGATAACTATTAATTATATACTGCTCAGATAAGTTATTGATCCTGTCTTTCATGTACATTATGTTACAGTGAGTAACATGTACCTGTGTCACAGTATTGTTTTTTTTCTTTCCAAAATGTTTTTATTCATTTTATAACTCAATAATTTAACAGTATAGTAACAAGAAAAAACAAAAAAACTATATACAATGTCCATGACAACTAAAAAGGCAATATACATAGAATACTCAATATTTCTCTAACAGAATAGACAATTTCGTCCAAGCAATTAAATGATGGGTTGTGTTCTTAGTCCTTGTTTTTATTGTAGCAATCTCATGCTTGCAAATGTATTTTACAAGATGAATAAACTCAACTTTAAAGACAGGAGTAGATTGCGATTTCCAATTTTTAGTAACAATTTTCCTTGTTATTGAGGGGATAGACCATAGTAAAAATGTTTAGTTTTTAAGAATGACTTCAGGAACAGGAACATTGAAAAGGATAAGGGAGTCAGGAAATGCACACTTTTTCATTCCATAGTGCTTTACAAAGATATTTAAAGTCTAACCAAAATGGGGAAATTATTTTGCAATTAACAACCATATGTATCCAGTCAGCATCAGGGTGTCCACATCTCCAGCAGTTCATTTCATCTTTCTTGTACATTATTGTTAGTTTATGTGAAGTGAAAAAACATCTACGTAAACATTTCCATGTGTATACATGCCAGAACAGGGAAGATGTGGATTCCTTCTCCAACTATAAACAAAGATTTTTTTTATCTTTGTCTGAGAATACTTGTCGATTAACGTCACTTGAATAATTAAAAAAAAAATCTGTTTGGCGAAAATCATTTATTACAATTTTATAAATAACAGATATGTATGACGTGTTCTTGGGTGAACTATTAATAATTTTTTTATTTATTTATTTTTATTTTACATTTGTTTACCGGGCTAGTCCAACTGGATATATGTCCATTTTCAGTGGAGGCCCGGGGAGAAAAGCTCCGCTTTATACTACTAAAACAAGTTAAGCTTATACAAAAAGAAACTAAAATAATGCAAAATTAAAAGGATATAAAAACAGTATTTATGAAACGTAACATATCCAACTGCAAGTTGTAAAAGCATCAGAGTACACAATGCGGCTTGGTGTAGAGCAAAATAATGAGTATTAACTAGAAAACTGTATTTCAGAAATAAAATAGAAATAAAAAATTGAGATATGTATTTATTTGAAGAGGAATTACAAGAGGGTAGAAATTGAGAACTAGAAATAAGGGGATAAAGGAATCAGAGGGCAAGTAAGACAAAAGTTCAACTAGGGTTGGTACAAGAGCAGAGCCAGTGGTTGGAAAGGAAGAGTTTTAGTTTAGCTTTAAAAATCGGGAGTGAAGATATTGTAGTGAGGTATTGAGGTAGTTGGTTCCATAATTGTTGAGATAAAGTCCAAGATTTTTAAGTTACTCTTAGAATGTATAAAATCCTTACAAATTTGGATGTCCAACCAACTGCAATTTTGCAGATTATATCTACTGATCACATAGTCTGCAGAACTTATTTTATTAGCTGAGAGAAATTGATTTCATTATAATAGATCACCCTTCTTAAATTCTAACATTTTCTGAGTATCAAAAGATATCAAACATTCATTTGTGTAAGCAATAGGAAACATAATTATTAATAAATTCTTAATTAATTAAAAAACACAAGCTTTTTAAACAGCAGCAATATTTGGTTTATAAGAGGTGTGAGAACAAGTTTTGACCTTTCACTTCGAATGTATATTTTTAAAATCCATATAAAAATGTTTGTATGTATTTGAGTATATGGTTCAAGCAATATCCAATTACTATTAAGAAGTAAGGTTTCATGTATTGCTTTCCAATATGATGTATAAGAAGTATTATTCCAAAGTGGTACTATGTTAATAAATATAGAGTTTAAATAAAAATCACTATTTGGAAACCCTATACCTCCTTCATCCCAGCTTGTGGCGTGCCAGAGAAGAGGAATTCTTGCTTTTTTGGGATACCAAAGGAAGTTAAGTAATAAGTTATTAACTTTCTGTTTAATTTTGACAGGTGGGAAAATTATTAGAGCTTGGCCAATGAACAAGATTTTAGGCAACAGTATCATTTTAATTAAAGTTAGTCTGTCTTCAAATGTGAAGAAGAGTCTGCTCTAACTGTCTGTTAGATGAGTAATTGAGTTTATATGTTGTTGGTAATTAGATATGAGAGATTTTTATAATTAGATTCAATAATGATACCTAGATATTTAATATGTGTGCCCTCCCAGTTTATGTCTCTTTTTGATCTAAGTTTCATAGTAACATTTTTATTCACTAGAAGTGCCTGAGTTTTGTTGTGATTGAATTTTAGACCAGAAATGTTTGCAAATAAGTCTACATTATGGAATAAGTGATTTACTTTCCTGACTTCTTGGATTCCTAAAATCCTAAACCTACCTGAAGCACTATGCTTTGGGATAGAAAGGGCACACAGGTCTTTAACTACAACTTCTGTATCCAGTTGTATGTGTCTTCCCTTTCAGTTTTAGTACTAGTGTCATAGTATTTAATCACTGCAGAAGAGAGAAATGCTTATTGTGTTATTGTTAAGTAATTAAAAAGAATGTGGTGACATTTTATTATTATACTAATTAACTGAACTTCTGCTATCTTCTCCTTTTAGCACAGTATTGTATTTTGATGAAAATCACATTAGTGAAACAGTGGATTGACAACCAAGCATTTATGAGTGTCCAGCTAGAGATGATTGTATACACACATTAGTCATGGTGTCATTTTTGAAAGTGTGTTCTCATGCCTGGACAGTGTACAGTTTAAATCAAACAGACAAGTTAAAAATATGACCCTTCAATTCTCAACATTACTGATGAATTATGTGTGAAAATATTCCACACCATCATACACCATTTCCCAGTGTAAATTTTAGAGTGTAGATATAACTTTACAGAATGAAATGTTCAGTCAACATGGCAGGGAAATCCACATATCTTGAGTACAACCAACCATTAACACATACAGAAGCACAATCCACTCATATTCATTTTTTAATCTCTCCAATGCACACCATTAACAAGCTCCTTTGCTCATCTGATGGCAATGTATTAGCGGATGTGTAATTATATCTTTGGGTGCTGAATTTAGAGCAGGAATTAGCAGTATTCTATGATGCTCCATGCCAAAACTTCATATGGCTAACGAGTATAAACATACAAATAGGTCTGGTTTTGATGAAATCCAGAACAGAGATGTATAATCTTAAGGTTTTGTGTCTCGTGATTTTTACATTTCTCATTATACTTGCAGAACTTTATTACATGGATGGTACTGGTGTATAGCTACACAGACCTCATATCTGATGACTGTCCATGTATTTGAGGCATGTTGCAAATGCTATTATCTAATTGTATGTGTTTGTATGATATGATTGAGTAATGAATTCAATACAAGTATACAAGTATAACATACATGTATGTGTCAGAATTAAAAACATTCAGAAGATGGAGATAAATGAAATGTCATTGATCCTATCACATTATGTGTTTAGCTGCAATATTGTTCACATGTACCTATTGTACTGTGCTTGCAATCACATAAAAGCTTGAGTGTACTGCCCTGCAGTAATTTCTTGGAAGATATGAGCATTTTGTGAATGATTCTGAAATACATGGCATGAGGAACCAAGCATGTTAATGCAGGTGAAAAAAAACTGGAAGCACTATGAAGTAAGGATATTTGTAGACATCATGCTTCATAACACTATTTCCACTTGGAACATGGTCAGATGGCATGATACCAGGGTAATCCTATGGTCTAGGCTTGTAAAGGCTCTAGGGCCATTAGCCTAGTACACACCTATGAACCTATGAACATATATAGTATACATTCCACTCTGCAGCCTGTTGAGGAGATGACAATAACCATCTCCTCATAGTGCTATTAGCCTATCTTTAAATTGCTCAGTGATGCTAAGCACAGTAGTGCAAAGGGCCAAAGTCAAAAACTCACAGGATTTTTCCAAAAGCTTTCCCCATAAGTTCCAGGTTTCGCTCAGAACCCATCTTCATGCAAATGCGGAGGAGAAAGACTGCTGAGACAGAAGAGGTGGGAGGCACATGCTAAGAGATTTGTTTATAGGACATTTCTGTACATCTGTGCGGTTGTCATCATGATTATTCTACCAGGGTCTGTACATAAAATGGTAAAATATAATGGGTGACAAAAGCCAAAAGTTAGGAACAATTTTTAAATGCTGCCCTTATAAACACAATTTTCCTAGGATAATGCATTTCTGGCCCATATAAAGTCTGAAAATCAAATGTTTGGCATTACTTAATGACTTCAGTCCTCTTAGATTTGCCAGAAACTCACATATGTTGTGATAAACACATCACAGATTATGATGGAGAATGGTACACATCTTTCTAAAATCTGTGCACTTTAAAGGTATTGATCTGTACAACAAAGTGTTTCTAATATGGATCAAGAGGGGATAAGTGAGTGAAGACATGAAGAGAACATAAGGAGGATAGTGATAGGTTCATAACATATGCAGCACACAGGTGTACACATGCTATTAATATGAAAAAGCATTACTTAAATCTGTGACATACATCTGGAATCGAATTTTATCTCACCACATAGGAGCTCATACTAAATTATGTTTAAATAAAATATTTTAAGGGACATTGGCAACAGGTAAAAGAAAGGGAAAATATAGACATCAGTCTTCATTACAGTCATATCTATTGTAACAATCCTTTACTGGAAAGCTCACCCAGACTCTGCCACAACTTGCTGTTAGGCAAAGGTTAGGTTGCTTTTGTTTTCTTGTATTTTGTATTATTTTATTGTCTTCTTCTATATATGTATATTGTGATTTGTTTTCTTCACACTGTGTTTTGCTTTTATTCTGCTTTTAATTGCATATTTAAACTAGGAAAGAGTCCACAGCTGTGTCTCTTGTGAGTCACACAGAAATTAAGTTTTCCTCACCCTCGCACCCTGGTGGTGTTATGTTCTTAAACTCAACTGTCTTTCTAGTTGCTCACCTCTTATGTTAATTTGACCGTGTATCTCCTTCCCTCTCCCCTCTCATTGGCAGTTGTGAGTAAGCACAAAATTACCATTTTGTAAAATCACCCCTTTTCAATTATTTAAATTTACTTGCCATCCCACTGTATTCAATAGAACCAGAATACAAAGTGCCAACCCCCTTCAATCTACCTTGCTGTTTTAAAATTAGTGGTTCCCTACTTAGATAGCTAAAGCCTAGTCACCCCCTCTTTCATATCTAACTGCTTAGTGCATACTGCAACTCTTAGGATATTAACCCATTTTTTATCTTACCTTTAAAATCTGCACCCTCTACTGCAAGACCACCAATTATTGAAGAATCTACATTTTGCCTCTCTGTAGTCATCTTAGGATTAGTGCTTCTGATTTGCTCCTGGTGAGAGAAGGAGCACAGGGACATTATTTCCTGGAAACTGCCAATCACCAGAAAGCCTTACAACTGCTTCACAGGTGCCAGCTTGGAATTTGTGCCTATATTTTGCTCCTGGTGAGCTAAGGAGCAGAGTGCATTTATTCCTGACTGCTTCTGGTTGGGCAGTGAGTGTCTGTGCTTGATGTTCATGATTGGTCTGGTTGCTATTCAAGGCATATACCAGGAAAAGGCTACAACAAGTCTATAGACCCTTGCATCATCTGGGATAAGACTGTGGATCACCAAACCAGCTTTGGTCTGCTTCTCATCTTGGCATCTGTGCTAATGTTTTGCTTCTGCTGAGAGAAGTTGCAAAGGAGCATTGAATTACAGCAGAGCGAAGCTGTGGTGAGACTAGTAGTATAAGTAGCCAGGCAGCAGCCATTCACACAACTCCCCTATTTTCATCATTGTTGACAAGCTAATTCTTTGTTACCAATAAGTAAAGCTTGGTTTGTTTCTAACCACAGAATACCTGCCTAAATAACTCATGCATAAATAATCAGGTTCTACTTATTAGTTTCCCTCTCAAGTGCTTGGCAGTGGCCAGTACAGACACAGACATCTTTAGTGACATTTTTCCTATAAAAATGTGATTTTAATTTCACCACTTCCTAGTTGCATACAGGACAACTAGTTCAAAGTGACAAGCACTGCTCCCAGAGTTGTAAACCAGATACTCCTGGCATTGCTTTATATTCTAACTCCAGCTGTGTAATCAACAAAAAATGGTCTGTTGCCATGGATATGAACTTTCCTATTATCTGTTCAACCAGCTTGGTGGATATGGGTATCCTGAGACAATGTAGAAATTGCCTCATGTTTACTGATCATACTATGTGCGAGATGTATTTATACAATGTCACCAGAGGCAAAGCTCTCACATAAAAGTAATCCTAATGTCAATAAGGTTGTCAGTAGTATTCACTCTGCATCCATCACACACTATACAAAGCAAGCATATAGACCCACGTATGCTGAGGCCCTTAAATGTAACCTCACTAAAGCACAAAGACCTCCTAGATGAAGTACACATAACAAACACCCTCAGCAGCCCAGAATGCACTCTTTCAAAACAACACCCACATCAATATATATAGCCACATACCATGGAGCCTCTACTTCTAAGCCCATAAGGCAAGCCACTCCACAATCCAACATTCTGGTCATTGGAGACTCCATTGTGAGACACAGTGATGTTTCTCTCACCAGGCTGAGTAAGGAGAAAGTTACGGTCTGTTGCTTATGAGAGTCTAGGATCTGCCACATTATGCATGCACTCAGGTCGTTGAACCACAAGTACCAGCATGACTCAGTTATAGTCCATGTGGGTGTAAATGACCTGAAATATACCTCCCTAGACTATATGAAAAGAGATATCATGGAGCTCTCTGAATATGTACCCCAGGCTAGTATGAGACTAGCACTGAGCAGCATTTTACCTTTTCCAAGGATGATGCCACAATATGAACAAAAGATGACTAACTTTAATAACTGATTTAATTTCTGGTGTCATACTAAGGGGGTGCAATATTTGTCAGCATGGAAGGAGATGGTAAACAGACCACACTGCTTTGCTAGGGATGGTCTGCACCTCTATCCTCTAGGCTTTTGAATATTAGCTAAAACATTGTCCTCCCTAATAGAGCCATTTTTAGCAATCCCAAACTAAAAGTACTTCTCACACAGCACATCAAAAGCAAGAATATCCAAAGGTATTACTGCTCAATGCTAGGAGTCTAAACAAAATACTCCACACCCTAAAAGCTCTCTTCACCCTTGAGAATGTTGATGTCTGTGTGGTCACTGAGATGTGGTTTAAAGCCACATATAGCACACCGATAGTGCAAAATTGTAATGTCTTCCACACATGTAGACCAGCTACTGCACAGACAGAGAGTAAAGGTGAAGGTGTCTCAATTTACACCAAAAAGAAATATACCTCAAGGCTGTTCAAACAAGACAATGCACTTGAGCTTCTTCGTGTTAAAATCACTAGAGGCAAAATCCAGTACCACTTCCTTGCAAACTATAGCTCCCCCTTATGACACATGAAACCCATACCATGTATTGAAACTTATTGGAAACACTCACCATCCAACCCAATACATATTGATGGGTGACCATTACCCCACTATCTACTGGGAATTCTATGACACCAAACATACAGGCACAGAGATTCCTGCATTTTGTAAACCCAAACTCCCTTGACCAGACTCACAATACACTAATCAGTGGTGGAACCAGACTAGATCTGGTCCTCACTAATATTGGAGGATGGTGCACCCCCCCACCCCCAGTGTAATGTCTTCCCTAGTTAAATCAGACCACAAAATGGTCTCCTTTGAAATAAAAATGAAACCTGGACCTCAGCTAACCCTGGAATATTCAGGAACTACTCTAAGGCTAACTTTCTGCTATAACGTGGTAACCTAGCAAAATTTTAAGTTCCCATAAACGACGAGAACACTGCAGCCTTTGCAGAAATATTCACAGAAACCCTATACAAGCATATTAATAGCTGCATAGAGGCAGCTGTACCCACCAGGAAGAAGTGCAGAACTAACTTAAAAAACAAACCATTCTGGTGGAATCACAAAATCAATAGGCTGTATAACAGAAGAAAGACAATCATGGCAAAAATTAGGAAGTACAGCACCCAGCAGGATAAAAGTACTTTCATAAAACTAAACAAATGACTCAGACATGAAATAAAGTCTACCAAAGCCAAATCTGAGGGACAGACACAAGGCATTCTTTAGCTATGTCCACAACCTCAAAGGCAATATACAATTGTCTGCAGAGCTCATTGTAAATGCAGCCACATATAATGATCCATAAGATATAGCAAACTTACTGGCTGACAAGTTCAGCAACAACTTTACCCCTCTTTCCCCCTTCAACCTTCCATCAGGAAATACTAACAAATTTAACTCCCCCTGCTATCACTGGGAACAGATCCTTAATGCTCCCTAAGGCCAAGAACACCACATCAATGGGCACAGACAATATTCCAAGATGCCATATAAATAGCATGAAACATGACCTGCCAAACCCTTTGGAATTGCTATATAACTGTAGCCTCCAAACAGGTTTTGTGCCTCATGAATGGAAAACAACAACAGTCATCCCTCTGCACAAAAGTAGGCCATCTACAGAACCTGGAAGCTACAGATCCATAAGTTTCACTAGTCTCATATGTAAAGCCATGGAAAAAATTATCATGGAAATGATCGATAATGATATAGTAAGCCTCCAGACACTGGACCCAACACAATTTTGTTTTGCAAGGGTAGGTCATGCCTACTCAACCTGGTTGATATCTTTGTGAAGGTCACGAGAGCAATAGATGATGGCAAAATTGTTCACATTGCCTACCTTAACCTGGTCAAAGCATATGACACGATTCCCCAATCAGGTATTGTTGGCAAGCTAAAGAGGTTAGGTATAAATTGGTTTACTACTGAAATGTCGAACGGCACTACATCGACTGTACTATAGTCGAACACGGAAGTTCGAAAATAGTAATGTCGACGACAAAAAAACAATCTAGGACTGTGTTTTAACATGGGTCAAGGTAGGGGAGACGTTTGTAGTTCTGAATAATACTGAACACCTACCTCGACCCATGTTAAAACCATTCCTAGATTGTTTTTTTGACATCAACATTACTATTTTCGAACTTCCGTGTTCGACTATAGTACAGTCGACGTAGTGCCATTCGACATTTTAATAGTAAACCGTATAAATCCTTATGTTCTATTATGGTGAATAGTCAACTGGCTCATAGACAGGACCCAGGAAGTTAGAAATGGGGAGTCCACCTCTACAAAGAGGCCACTCCCAAGTGGAGTCCCTCGGGGATCAGTCCTGGGACTGCTCCTTTTTGACATTTACTTCTCTAAAGTCAAGGCCAATGTCAGTGGTGCCTGGCTGACTAAATTTGAAGATGATTGCAAATTAGGAGCTGTTATTGAATCCAAAACTGACACAGATGTTCTACAGGAAGGGCTGACACAAACAAACAACTGGTGTCAGAGCAATGGACTAAAACTAAATGCCAAGAAATGCATAATAGCATCCTTTGGGAAGTCATCCACCCCTTGTGACTATCATATTGACAGCACACCCCTTAGAGTTGATCCAGTAGTTGAGGACTTAGAGAAACACATAATAATCTAGCCTTTGACCATCGCATATCTACAATAGTGAGGAAGTCATTCTATGCTGAGCAACTTATAAACAAAAGGTATGACATCTTGGTCCAATGAAGTCATTGTTCCACTGCATTTGTCAGTCATCAGACCTGTCATTGAGTACAATACCCCCTTTGGTATGTACCTAACCAGGCATATCCAACACCTGGAATGTTGACAGAGGTTTCTTACTAAGTCCTCTGCACTTCAAGGCCATATCCCTGTGTTCTGTCTCCTATAGTCTGTTGAAGGGAGATATATGCCTGGCATACAGGGCATTGTCAGACCCCAGTCTGATGGACCTCCTGCATATCCACAAAACAAACAGCACCAGAATTACCCATTCTAAAGACTTAAACATTGTCTGTGATATAAACAGGACCTATTGGAGAGACTACACCTTCTCTGGAGCAGAGTCCCCATCCATGTGGAGTAGAGTTCCTCCCTAACCCAACCAAATAACTTGTAGAATTGGATGTGGAACAGGAAATTCATCCCTGGTTTGACACCTATGTCTGTAATGTACACAGACAGCCAGTAAATGGTTAATCTCCCAAGCCCCTGCTTATACTTATCAAGGGTACCAGAACTTGTCAGAGATTTGGGATACATTGCTAGGCTGAAAAAGGCCCTTGTGATCATTAGCCTAGTAAACCTATGAACCTATGTGACATCCAGCAGCCACACAGATATGTAAGAATAACTATAGCAAACTTCAGTACTTTTAGGCTGTGCTGTTAAAGTGCAGTGGACTTAAGTATATTGGCATGGAAGTAACTGTAGTAGCATGGTCTAAGGCAAAAACATACCAGGTTTTTGCTATACAACTGCCATTTACCATCAGTTACTATTGCTGCTAGCTGCCAGGCATCATTCAAATGATGAGGACAGAGAGTGATAACAAAGGGGGGGGGGGGTAAAGAGAGAAAGCGGAGGGAGAAGATGACAGGCAGAAAACATTTCTGCTTATGGGTCATTTCTGGCTATCTTTGTTGTACATTACTCTCTAAGGTTTGTCATCATCATCATCATCATCATCATTATTGTTCAGTCATGCTCTCTACAATAAAGTGTTCATGATGGGGAGCAAGCAGATTAAGAGAGAAGCAGGATAACAGCGTGATACTAAAATATGTAGCCATCAGTTACACATAATATAATCATATAAAAAAAGTAAAACATTGATATACTTACAGATTAAAACCTTTGACACTATGCCAAAGGTAGCCAATAGATATGAGCATTATCTCAACACACTACATAGGAACTCTTACTTCACAAAGTTTAAATCACAAGATTAAAGGGACAATGTCAACATATTGAAGCAAGGGAGAATGTAGGCATTAGGCTACATTATAGTAATGACAGTTGTAAAATCCCCTAAGGTGAACATTACATCCAGCAGCCTAATAAATATGCGAGAGTAAGAATTGGTGAGACAGAAGAGGGAACAGACAGAAAGAGGTGGATTCAAGGAGAGAGGCATACAAAGACTTTTGGTTATGTGACATGTTTTACCTTCTTTATAACATATTACTCTTAGTTATTTTCCTCATAATTATTCTGTCATGTGCTGTCCAATAAAGTGTTTGCAAGAAACAATTGAAGGCAACCCAAATTAAAGTTCTCATTTTTGCTTTCAGGTATAAAACATTGTTATGCATTACCAAGCAGTGCACAAATACAGAAGTAAAAAAATAAAAATGTATTAGTAAAAGTGAATGCATTACATGGCATATCTAGCAACAAACATAACATTTTATGGCATTAACCAGACATTGTCATCCTTGTAACATCTGCTTGCCACATCAGAACCTACATTTGTATTAAACATCATCAGTCCTTTTTGTAATGGCAATTATTGAGAAAGGGGACACAGAGCAGATAACATTAGCTCATGACACAGCATATACAAGTAATAATGAAATATTTTTAAAAGAAATGTATTACTGCCCTGATCATTGCTTGGGGTATATAGATAAGTAATCCAGCACATAGTATGAATATTTCCACATTCTTCATGTTACTGATTTTCCGTTGTCACACTTTACAAACTGCCATAATTTTGATCATGCATATCAAATGTTATTAATAATACATATTGATAGCCGAGTTTCAAACAAACAAACATCAGTAACAGCAACCCACAAGGATGATAGCTAGCATATGCAGCATTTATGACACAGACCTAGGCTGTTCAATCCAAATACAAAAATGAGTGTCAATATTTATTCTAAAACCTTCAGTAAAATTATCTTTAAACCAGATTCCAGCCCTCTATTACCCATTCAGTTTTTTCAATCTCAATGCAATTACACCTTGTACAATAGAGATAGTCAGCTAAAAGGTGCATTTTCTTCACTCCATACTGTCCGGAGTACATTTGTCTTACTGATGGCATTCAAAATTAACTTTTCATTTTTTGGCTTGGGTGTGAACCATTGTTCACTGCTAGTGACTGCTGGCACTGAACAGTGTGGAATGCCAACTGCAATCAAAGAAAAGAGGAAGAAATATTAAATACTTTCATACTGTCTTTTTCTGATGTTTTATCAGCGTTGTTGTCTAATAAAATCAAAATATGCATATTAAACTCCACAACTTTCACACAAACTGCACCCTATCCAGATTTGAACCTTGACAGAGTGGCATTAACATAACACATTTGATAATTGTTTTCACTATCTGTCACAGATGTATTATGAAGAAGGGAAAGTAGTGTACATATACTCAAGCTGTGACATTATATCACTTTATATTAAAGATATGAGATAAGCATTTTCTCACAGATATCCTTTGTAATTTGCTTGTTGATATGTAAACAAATGTGATATTTATAGCAGGTAAACTAAATACTTCCTGTCAGAACAGTAACAAATATTTGCAATACTACAAACTTTTTATTTTCTTTCTTTTGTGGATATCATTCTCATTTTTAGGCTTTTCTAACATGAATGCAATGTCATTTGGATTAATTTTGATATGTGATTGTATATTTAACTGTTATGTATGTCATATGAGTTATGGACAACTTTTTTCTCAGTGACACAGCTGGGTCATAAGCATTTAGTAATAAAACTATTATAAAGATTATATCCTAAGTCAGTCAATCTAATCCCTGACTTTTTGGTAACTCTATTCTCTCTGACACACTCTCAGTAAGTGTACATTAAACTGGCAGGACTGTGAAACATTAAATACTCCTGTAGTAAGGTTAAGCATTCATATTTGCAAGCTCTTAGCAAGAAACAGTTCTCAGTGCTCATTCTTGTACTGCTAGGGTATGTGCATGGAACTGTGTAGGTCCTCACACCATGTTTACCTGCCTAGCACTTATTGCAGATTTTGTGATTCAATTCTAATTGGTTAACACATTATTTGCAAATTCACAGTGCTCAGAGAGGTGAATCTGCACCGTTTAAGCTCATTTTGTTGCTAAGGCACTTATATTGTATTAGGAGAGACTGTTTGAATCCAGAGACTTTGATACTGCTTTTTGACTGCTCTCATTGCAATTATTTGGCTAATTTTATACAGATTTCTGTGAAGGTCTGTGGTGCTTAAAAGTGAATTATTGCAAACATTATTGATAGATTACTTTTCACATGACATTGCATGCTCTCTGCAGTTTATCCATTGGTGTTGTTATAAGAATGTTATATAATGAAGTAAGTAAACTCAGGTAATGCTACCTGTATTGTCCATATCAATGAGCATGTGGACACATATTATAAAAAAATATTTTTAGTACTAGATGTAATGGCAAGGTTATATTATAGTCCAAGAATTGTGTTTAGTCTGTGATATATACCTGGCATCATATGAAGGCTAACCCAAATGGTAATCATGGTCACTGTCTTACATTTCAAGTCATATAGTTTATAAATGTTTGTGTCTATTATGGACTTACACATTTTTGTCATCCTTAAAGCATTTTGTCATTGCTTTTAATTTTGTTGTTGTTGTTGTTGTTTGTTTATTTGGGGGGGGTGTTGAAATTTAAGAGGTGTATGTTCATGCTGCTAGCATAAATTCATATTTTTTTTTCTGGCCAGTCACTTTGTTTAAATTTCTGGCACAAATATCAGTTTCTCTTGTGTAACAACATATACAGGGATATGGTACCCAAGACATCTGGCCTATATAAACTGCCATTCACAGATGTGGAGAATGAGGTGATAGTACAACCCTTTCAGCAACATGGATCCCACCTATTAGAAGCACATACCATTTTCCTGTTACTGTACATAAATTTGTTTTATGCGGCATACATTAAAATAATGTTTAATTGCAGTTGCATCTGTTATTGCTTAACTTAATTTTTACATTACATAAGTTTGATCAGTTTTTATTCTATTTTCCCTTTGTTAGGTTAAGTACTTGTTGTCATAAAATTTCCTTGTGACTTGGGGTACCTATGTCTGATGACAAAATGTATAGCAATTGCTTGCTTATTCAGATGGTTTCTTTAATCAAATGCACTAGAAAAATGTTTATTTATATTTCTTTTATCTGCTCAGTTGTAAATGATTTGTTATGTACTTCTTGATCCTCATTGTATTTGGTGTATTATTGTTATTAATGCAGTCCTAGTAGATAAGAATTATTGCTTGGTTCTAAACTTGTGCAAATAATGCAAGCATTGACCTACTCATTACTGGGTTTTCTACATTGGTCAAATGTAATGCATGATACACAGTACTGGGCAGAATCATATTAGTATATTGCATAAATCACTCATGAGTTACTGCTGACATTACTGTAAAATTGATCCATGTTTCATCACAGTGACTTACATATGTGCATAAGAAATCAATCAATTTATTCATCCATCCACACATCCATCCATACACATCCACCGTTTTCCCATATTTTTGCACATGGGGTCAGGTTGGCAACAGTGACAATCATCTAGAGCCAAGTTTCACACCACCAAGTGGTTAGCCCTGCTGCAGTTGTTCTTCTATATCACACACTTGCACACACACACTCTCATAGCCATGGCCAGTTTAGAGTGTACAATCCATCTACTGCATGTGTTTGGAATGTGGGAAAAATGTATCACCAGGAGAAAACCCACATGAACACAGGAAGGGCATGCAGATTCCACATATAAAGCACCTCAGATGAGAAATGAACCAGACAACCTCTTGCTGTGAGGTGACAGTATTATGCGCTTCACCACCGTATCTCTTTTTTTATTTACAGGTTCAGTATTTACCTTGGTTAATGCTAGAGGTACAAGATGTGTACTTGAGGTTGGCTCTGTTTGATGCTGAAAGAACACAACCATTACATGGTTAAGAAAAGGTTGAGAAGATTAGCATGCATCAGTTTAAATATTCATATATGCTCAGGATCTTAGATTATTACTTAGGTAATAATTATATGTCGAAAAAACAGTCCGTAGAGCAAAACAATGGTGAGGTCTCCAAAAAATTCCAAAACTCTGTCTTTGTTGTCAAGATAGCAAAAAAGTTGCCAAATCCTTCAAATTGGTAGAAAACAGGTTTATTCAGACAAAATATAAAGATGGTAAGCGCTTTCGCTATTGTAGCTTCTTCAGACCAAAATACAATTAATTGAATGTTACAATCATATTTATCCAGAAAAAGGCGCCAGACCTAATGGAATTTAAAAAAACATAACCTAACAAATACTGAAACATATTAAAATTGATAATAACAAAGAATATATATATAAAAAATATGTACTGCATAAAAACTAAACTATAATAAAAATCATAATATTAAAACATTATATCACTTATTTAAAAACTTTAATCCTTCTTGATTTTAACAGGGGACGTAAGGGGACCTTGCCATTAATGCCTGGTGGTACATCGGCCCTAAACTTAATGATCCAGTTAATTTCACGGATCTCAGTATAATTTTCAACGTCTCCCCTTCTATGAGTTCTGGATATGTGTTCAAGTATCCTGAATTTAAATTCATGATCAATGCCATGTTCAATAGTGTGTTTGGCAAGTGCATTTGACAAAGTACCTTTCCTAATATGGTAGGCATGCTCGCGTATTCTATCTCTGAGTGTCCGATTCGTCTTGCCTACATAGTAGGCTGGACACAATACGCATGATGCCAAATACACTATGTCTTTGGATTGGCAGTTGCCTGCCACACATATCCTAAAGCTACCATTTCCATATGGATACTTGAAAATGGGGTCACTCAGGATATAGTTGCAAAAATTACACCTATTACACGGAACCATGCATCTATCATCAGGAGATGTAATGGTGGTATTGCTGTTGGGATAACACAATAGCTGTTTAAGGTTCTTTTTATTTCGATGAACAAACTTGGGTCCCTCACCTATTAATTTGCTAATAGTGGGATCTACGGATAAGACATGCCAATGTCTAGTATAAATGTCCTTGAGGGCACCAACATCATTAGTGTAATATAGAGGAAAAATAACCTTGTCACTGGATGTCACGTCATCTACACTAGAGGAAGTGACATCTGCTTCTGAATAAAATCTAGAAGCGCCCTCTGAAAAATAGGGCATAGCCCTGTTATCCCTGAAAGTGGTGATGGCTTCCATACCTTTGCCAATGTCCTTATCACTATAACCTCGTTCCTTTAACCTTGCATCTAAATCTTCCAACCCTATTTTAAAGTTAGTATCAATGGGTGTATACCTGGAAAGTCTCATAGACTGTCCCCGGACAATGTTTTTGTAAACATACTCAGGGTGCATGCTGGTGCGATGCAACAGCATGTTCTTGTAACTGACTTTCCGGTGCAGACCTGTATTTACCATTCCTCCATGCATCTTTTCTACAAATATGTCCAAGAATGGAATCCTTGTATCTGACCATTCCATGGTGAATTTAAGGAACCAAAGAGACTCATTTAACTGCCTAAAGAATTCGTTTAAAATTGTGGGTGTACCTCTCCATACCAAAAACAGATCATCCACAAAGCGCCTATAAAAGGGTACATGTGACTTGTACAGTGGATGTCTAAACAAATGCCGATGTTCCCATTCAGCCATCACCAGGTTGGCGTAGCTATTGGCACATGAAGTGCCCATAGCTACGCCAGCCTTCTGTAAAACATATGCTCCTGAAAACAAAAGACATTGGATTCCAAAACCATCTCCAATAGTGAAAGAATCAGGTCTATGTTACTAGAGGTAAAAGAACTTGATCGGTCCACAAGACACCTGACCATGTCCATACCTTCCCTGTTTGGAATCACCGTGAACAGGGACTGCACGTCCATAGTGACCCACAGAAGGTCGTCTACATCTGTGGTTGATTTAATAAAATCATAGAATTCGAGAAGGAATTGCTTTGTGTCTCTGAGAATGGCAGTACTGTCTTCTACTAAAGGTCTCAACTGAGCTTCAATATACAGGGACAGTGGTTCTGTAATCCACCCTCTACCCGCTACTATTGGTCTCATAGGAGGTCTCACCGGATCTTTGTGTATCTTCGGGAGGCCCTGAATAGTCGGTAGTAAAGGGTGAACAACTTGGAAGGAATTGAAGAGATCCTGGTCTATGATCTCATTAGTAAATAAACTAAGAAGAGTGGACTGAACTCTATATATAATTCTATCCACTACCTGTTCAGAAATGGCTTCATAGTACATATCATCCATCAGCATATGCATCATATCTCCTCTATATCTGTCAGTGTCAAAAATGACAATGCCCCCTCCTTTATCCGCTGGACGTACCGTAATATTATGATTCTGACGTAAGGCCTCTAGTGCCTCTCTCTGTTTATAATTTAAATTGAAACTACCTCTATGAGACAGAAACTGTGTTTTATTCATGCGATATAAGTCATCCTCAACTAATTTGCTATATGCGGCTACCAACGGGTGTACGGGTGGGACAAACAACCTGTAATTCATATATACTTAGAATCTGACTTGATAAATTCAATATTGACTCTGGTCCTACTTGTTCTTCTCCCACATTTTCTTGATACTCCGGTTCATGGAAGTATCCGGGGAGAGCTTCATCTTGTGTCGCCCCCTGCTGTTGGAGCGTCAATATTGAATTTATCAAGTCAGATTCTAAGTATATATGAATTACAGGTCTTATCCAAGGGTCTCACTTTTATTCCTAGTAGAAGTAGCAGACTTGAGGAGACTCTAAAGGATTTTAAATTATTTGTTAGGAATCTTTCCCTTAAAGTCCATTTCAGAAACTCAGGTGTCATTACACAGACTGGTGTGCTTAGGAAACCAAGCTTGTTTGTCCCACCCGTACACCCGTTGGTAGCCGCATATAGCAAATTAGTTGAGGATGACTTATATCGCATGAATAAAACACAGTTTCTGTCTCATAGAGGTAGTTTCAATTTAAATTATAAACAGAGAGAGGCACTAGAGGCCTTACGTCAGAATCATAATATTACGGTACGTCCAGCGGATAAAGGAGGGGGCATTGTCATTTTTGACACTGACAGATATAGAGGAGATATGATGCATATGCTGATGGATGATATGTACTATGAAGCCATTTCTGAACAGGTAGTGGATAGAATTATATATAGAGTTCAGTCCACTCTTCTTAGTTTATTTACTAATGAGATCATAGACCAGGATCTCTTCAATTCCTTCCAAGTTGTTCACCCTTTACTACCGACTATTCAGGGCCTCCCGAAGATACACAAAGATCCGGTGAGACCTCCTATGAGACCAATAGTAGCGGGTAGAGGGTGGATTACAGAACCACTGTCCCTGTATATTGAAGCTCAGTTGAGACCTTTAGTAGAAGACAGTACTGCCATTCTCTGAGACACAAAGCAATTCCTTCTCGAATTCTATGATTTTATTAAATCAACCACAGATGTAGACGACCTTCTGTGGGTCACTATGGACGTGCAGTCCCTGTTCACGGTGATTCCAAACAGGGAAGGTATGGACATGGTCAGGTGTCTTGTGGACCGATCAAGTTCTTTTACCTCTAGTAACATAGACCTGATTCTTTCACTATTGGAGATGGTTTTGGAATCCAATGTCTTTTGTTTTCAGGAGCATATGTTTTTACAGAAGGCTGGCGTAGCTATGGGCACTTCATGTGCCAATAGCTACGCCAACCTGGTGATGGCTGAATGGGAACATCGGCATTTGTTTAGACATCCACTGTACAAGTCACATGTACCCTTTTATAGGCGCTTTGTGGATGACCTGTTTTTGGTATGGAGAGGTACACCCACAATTTTAAACGAATTCTTTAGGCAGTTAAATGAGTCTCTTTGGTTCCTTAAATTCACCATGGAATGGTCAGATACAAGGATTCCATTCTTGGACATATTTGTAGAAAAGATGCATGGAGGAATGGTAAATACAGGTCTGCACCGGAAAGTCAGTTACAAGAACATGCTGTTGCATCGCACCAGCATGCACCCTGAGTATGTTTACAAAAACATTGTCCGGGGACAGTCTATGAGACTTTCCAGGTATACACCCATTGATACTAACTTTAAAATAGGGTTGGAAGATTTAGATGCAAGGTTAAAGGAACAAGGTTATAGTGATAAGGACATTGGCAAAGGTATGGAAGCCATCACCACTTTCAGGGATAACAGGGCTATGCCCTATTTTTCAGAGGGCGCTTCTAGATTTTATTCAGAAGCAGATGTCACTTCCTCTAGTGTAGATGACGTGACATCCAGTGACAAGGTTATTTTTCCTCTATATTACACTAATGATGTTGGTGCCCTCAAGGACATTTATACTAGACATTGGCATGTCTTATCCGTAGATCCCACTATTAGCAAATTAATAGGTGAGGGACCCAAGTTTGTGCATCGAAATAAAAGAACCTTAAACAGCTATTGTGTTATCCCAACAGCAATACCACCATTACATCTCCTGATGATAGATGCATGGTTCCGTGTAATAGGTGTAATTTTGCAACTATATCCTGAGTGACCCCATTTTCAAGTATCCATATGGAAATGGTAGCTTTAGGATATGTGTGGCAGGCAACTGCCAATCCAAAGACATAGTGTATTTGGCATCATGCGTATTGTGTCCAGCCTACTATGTAGGCAAGACGAATCGGACACTCAGAGATAGAATATGCGAGCATGCCTACCATATTAGGAAAGGTACTTTGTCAAATGCACTTGCCAAACACACCATTGAACATGGCATTGATCATGAATTTAAATTCAGGATACTTGAACACATATCCAGAACTCATAGAAGGGGAGACGTTGAAAATTATACTGAGATCCGTGAAATTAACTGGATCATTAAGTTTAGGGCCGATGTACCACCAGGCATTAATGGCAAGGTCCCCTTACGTCCCCTGTTAAAATCAAGAAGGATTAAAGTTTTTAAATAAGTGATATAATGTTTTAATATTATGATTTTTATTATAGTTTAGTTTTTATGCAGTACATATTTTTTATATATATATTCTTTGTTATTATCAATTTTAATATGTTTCAGTATTTGTTAGGTTATGTTTTTTTAAATTCCATTAGGTTTGGCGCCTTTTTCTGGATAAATATGATTGTAACACTCAATTAATTGTATTTTGGTCTGAAGAAGCTACAATAGCGAAAGCGCTTACCATCTTTATATTTTGTCTGAATAAACCTGTTTTCTACCAATTTGAAGGATTTGGCAACTTTTTTGCTATCTTGACAACAAAGACAGAGTTTTGGAATTTTTTGGAGACCTCACCATTGTTTTGCTCTACGGACTGTTTTTTCGTTTTATTTGGATCCTGCTTTTGTCCACAGTAGAGCATTTACTCCGTTTGAACTTTATTTCATTTTCTTATCTAATAATTATATGTGTTGTTCTTTAACTGTTAGCTAGAGCCATGGCATATTATGCATGTCTGTGCCTGCCAGCACCATCTGCACCAACCCAACTTAAATATACCAACTCCAAGAGGGCACTACAGCAGAGAAAGCGGAAAGTTCACCATGGTGGCTGAGTAGTTCATTTCCTTCTGAGGAAATCAAGGGTGTACTACAGATGAAAGTGTTAAATAAATCTTTAAAGTCTACATTGTCCGTGAGTCTGTTTCATTCATTTATTTGTTTTATTAGTTTCCTGGAGTGAAATTTCGGCTTCCGGGAGTTCAGCACAGGAAAGTTTCAGTATTGCTGTCTTGCTGATTTGCAAGTTAACATTCTGGTAAGTCAACATTTTAAAGGGGACCCCTCAGACTTACACTCTGAGCCCTTGTAGTTTCCCCTGCAGCAGCCAGGTCCATATTGGTCAACCAGGAGTCCAAGGAAAACTCTAAACTCCTGCATTCTCCACCTTTGAGTCTGAAAGCACACTCCCTCAGCCACATCCACAGCCAAGGTCAAGCTACAAGGAATAACTTGAACTTCCCACCTATTGTCCTTTAAATAGGCTGCATTCCCACCCTTGCACATAATACTGTAACTTTCAAAAAAGTGCCACGTTGTTTATCATCACACAAACTTGCACAACCCATATTTAAGAGAAGCTTAGCAACACACAAACTGGAAAAGACCATTGACCATGTTTCAGCAATACACAAGTAGATAAAAATGGTCTAGGCACACCGAGAATGGCTAGAAGTAAATTTATTTAGTTGTTCTCCATGTGACAATAAATTAACTTATAGCTGTTCTCGGCGTGCCTAGACTGTTTTTTTCTATTTGTGGTTCCTGGCATTTTATGGACTCCATTCTACTTTGGTTATGTTTCAGCAATACTTAGCTTCATGCAGCTTTTCTGTTTCTAAATGTAACAATTATTTAAAGTTTCTGATACGCAACAAAAGAGAAAATATTCCACAGAGTTTATTTGTCGAACTAGCGACTGAATAAAAACAATAAAAAACATAAAATTGTAAAGCACTTTTCGTCTGGATTAATATCCAGACTTCTTCAGACAAACAGTTCATTCTAAGTAACCCAAGTTCAAATAGTTTACACAAAAATGCACTGACCAATCAGATAAATACACTATGACTGATGAGTTATTAAAGTAACAATCCCTCTTATTAGAACTTATGTTATACTTTCTTTAAAAATTAACATATGTTCTGCAGATAAATAAACATATTATCTTTTTACATCTTAAAACATTCATAGGTACAAAAAAATATATATGTATATATATCTTAATGAAATTTTCTAAACGTCAGTAGTATGTCATGACAGCATAGATTTTACTAAAGTACCCTTTTATTATAAATGTTATTATAAAGTTAGTAAGTTAATTTAAAATCTTTATTACCAATGCAATTCCAAGACTATATCTGACGTAGAATCATCAATGTCATATAGTTGACTATTTACTCAATTTAAATTAATTTAATAAGCGTAAGCACTTTCTTATTCAAGATGTTATAATCCATAATTCTAAAGTGCAATATCATATTTAAAAAAGTGTAAATGAGTGATTAATTAATTAATACACTCAACAAACAGAACGAGTTAAACTCGTTTTTAAAGACTAAATTAATAATTATTTTGTGTGAATTCAATGTCCATAAAAATCTTCTAAATCAAGGGATTGTATATCTATAAACTCATCGGTACGCTAAAAGGTATATAAATGACTGTATCATTCAAACAGCAACAGGTGGAAACCATATCAAAATTAAGGTTTATAATGCTTATACTGCTCGTACTAGCAGTGTTTATGCAGTCTATTGGTACTCTATTCTTTATGTTAAAATCCAGTACATTTCAATGCTCTAGTCATTACCACTCAAATACTAAATAAGCAAGTCAACATATGCAACATAAGTAAAATGAATTCAGAAACATTTGTTTAACTCATTTACTTAAACTAAATTCTGTATTATTGACATCATAAAATAACACGCTTTAACAGTGTATCCAAAAGTATACACATGTATATATATATATATATATATATATATATATATATATATATATATATACTATAAGCAAACACTGTTAACTTCCCATAAATATCTCAATGAATATTTTACCCAAATTATCTAGTTAACATGCCTATCTCAAAAGACTTCTTAGTTTTAGTACACATGCTATTGAGCATGTTTCATTTAAACCTGGTTTTGTACACGCTCTTAGGCGCAATTGCCAAATCAATTAATTTTTTTCAAGTTCTAACTTCAAATAATTGTCATTAAAATATTTTCCTCCTGTTTTTTGATTGTTAATTTGACAAATAACCATGAAATTAAATTTATGCCCAACATTTTGCTCACAATGCCTTGCTAAAGCCTTGTCACATTTTTCCTTTTTATTGCATAAAGGTGTTCATATATTCTATCTCTCAGACGACGATCTGTTTTTCCAATGTAAAATGATGGGCATTGTAGACATTGGGCTATATAAACTATGGACCTTGTATTACAATTATAGATGTCCCTAATTGTAAATGTTTCTTTTCTTATTGTAAAAGTATCTGAGGTGTCAATAAAGGCACAGTATTTACATGTACCACACTTATGCGTACCTCCGATGTTTTTCTTGATTTTACATTTAGTTTCCAACAGATTTTTCATATTGGATCCCCTTCTAAAGGTAATTGTTGGACCATGGTCTAGTTTATTAGAAATGTCTTTATCCATTGACAAGCAAAACCAGTATTTTCTCACTATTCTTTGTATATCTACAGCCTCTGGGCAATAGGTGAAAGTAAAAGCCAATGAATAATTCTTTCTCATGTTTGAACTATCCACAGTGATATCCCTTTCAACTATAAAAGTTGATTCTCTTCCATCTTCATTACTAATGAGTTCAATATTTACACTGTCTTTTTGATTAATTGTTACAGTTCTACTTAAAATAGGTACGTATATCCCATTCTTCCTCTTTGTTGTAACTTCCTGAAAGATGTCCCTGAGGAAGTAACTTGGATATCCTCTGTGAGTAAACATACTATATAGTAAATTACATTCACATTCAAATTCTTCATTTAGTGTAATCATCCTTGCCGCTCGTACAAGCTGGCCCTTCACCACAGACTTCTTTTGGTGGCAAGGATGTGAACTTGAGAAGTGTAAAAATGTGTTTGAATATGTATTTTTTCTATAAATTTTTGCTGTATATCTACTTTCATGCAAGTTTTTACTCAATTCGACATCTAGAAAGTTGATCTTTAATTCCTGGAAGTTTTTTGTAAATTTTAAAAATGTAGTTGTTGAATTTAGAAAGGTAACTACTTCTTCTGCCAAAATACTGTCTCCATTAAAAATAATAAAAATGTCATCTAAAAATCTCTTATAAATAGAAATTCTTTCTTTCCATTGACTATTTAAAATAAAATTAGTTTCCCAGTAGGCCATAACCAGGTTTGCGAAACTCGCGCCTACCGGGGAACCCATTGCTATTCCTATTTTCTGTAAGAACAGTTTATTGTCAAAAGACACTTAATTATTCTTCAAAATTATGTCTAATAGTTGTTCTACTAGAATGCATTTGTTTACTGTTGCACCTTTTTCCATAATAAAATCCACTACCCATTGTATTCCTATATTTTGCGGTATACATGAGTAAAGATCACAAACATCCACTGTTAGGAAGTTCAGTTGGTTATTAAATGTTATTGTATCTATTACTTCCAAAAAAGACCATGAGTCTTTTAGAATTTGTGTTTCCTTAACCACATATTTTTTCAAAATTGAATCTGCAAGTTTTGCACATGGATATGTGATAGACTGTCTTGCATCGACTAATGGTCTAAAAGGTGGATTAACTAAGTCTTTGTGGATTTTTGGTATACCAAACAGTTGTGGAATCTTAGGAGACAGCATTGTCAAATAGTGGTTTAGATTAATGTCAATTAAGCCATCAGTATATAAATCACCTATAAACATTTTTATTCTGTTATATGCTTGATTTAATTGGTGCCAACTCACTTCTTCATAAGTGTCCTTTTCCAAAACTGATACCATTACTCTGTTATAATCTTCATTGTACATAACAGCAAGACCCCCACCTTTATCAGGTTTCATAAATCTGAGTGGAAGGGTCCTAAACATTGTTAACAATTGCCTTTCCTCAACTGTAATATTTTCTGTCTGTCTGTCTTTTTTAAAACCTTTTAGTACTTGTCTAAATTCTTGTTCACATAACTGCTCAAACATACCAATAGTTGCGTTACATGGAGGGTTGAAGGTGCTAGTCACACTTAATTCATTATTACTATATGAAGTGTTTCCTAATAAAACACATAAATTCAGTTCGTTCTAAGTAACCCAAGTTCAAATAGTTTACACAAAAATGCACTGACCAATCAGATAAATACACTATGACTGACGAGTTATTAAAGTAACAATCCCTCTTATTAGAACTTATGTTATACTTTCTTTAAAAATTAAAAAAAAAAAAAACTACAGAGGGGGGAGGGGGAACAATTGGAAGCCGAATCTACGACAAGGCCCCAAGAAGAAATACAACCCATGCAGCAACAGCAAATATTAGGATTGACTTTGTTTTCAGTCATTACTAACAAAGAAGGTGATTTTAAAATCTTTAACAATACTGAATGTTGCATTGATGGTGTTTTGGTTGAACTCCTTGCAAAGGGCTTAACATTTGTTCCATCAAAGAGATGTGATATTGCCGAATTACTAATTGATTTTAAACAGTTTATTCGTAAGCTGAATTTATGTGTTTTATTAGGAAACACTTCATATAGTAATAATGAATTAAGTGTGACTAGCACCTTCAACCCTCCATGTAACGCAACTATTTGTATGTTTGAACAGTTATGTGAACAAGAATTTAGACAAGTACTAAAAGGTTTTAAAAAAGACAGACAGACAGAAAATATTACACTTGAGGAAAGGCAATTTTTAACAATGTTTAGGACCCTTCCACTCAGATTTATGAAACCTGATAAAGGTGGGGGTCTTGCTGTTATGTACAATGAAGATTATAACAGAGTAATGGTATCAGTTTTGGAAGAGGACACTTATGAAGAAGTGAGTCGGCACCAATTAAACCAAGCATATAACAGAATAAAAATGTTTATAGGTGATTTATATACTGATGGCTTAATTGACATTAATCTAAACCACTATTTGACAATGCTGTCTCCTAAGATTCCACAACTGTTTGGTATACCAAAAATCCACAAAGACTTAGTTAATCCACCTTTTAGACCATTAGTCAATGCAAGACAGTCTACCACATATCCATGTGCAAAACTTGCAGATTCAATTTTGAAAAAATATGTGGTTAAGGAAACACAAATTCTAAAAGACTCATGGTCTTTTTTGGAAGTAATAGATACAATAACATTTAATAACCAACTGAACTTCCTAACAGTGGATGTTTGTGATCTTTACTCATGTATACCGCAAAATATAGGAATACAATGGGTAGTGGATTTTATTACGGAAAAAAGGTGCAACAGTAAACGAATGCCTTCTAGTAGAACAACTATTAGACATAATTTTGAAGAATAATTATGTGTCTTTTGACAATAAACTGTTCTTACAGAAAATAGGAATAGCAATGGGTTCCCCGGTAGGCGCGAGTTTTGCAAACCTGGTTATGGCCTACTGGGAAACTAATTTTATTTTAAATAGTCAATGGAAAGAAAGAATTTCCATTTATTAGAGATTTTTAGATGACATTTTTATTATTTTTAATGGAGACAGTATTTTGGCAGAAGAATTAGTTACCTTTCTAAATTCAACAACTACATTTTTAAAATTTAGAAAAAACTTCCAGGAATTAAAGATCAACTTTCTAGATGTCGAACTGAGTAAAAACTTGCATGAAAGTAGATATACAGCAAAAATTTATAGAAAAAATACATATTCAAACACATTTTTACACTTCTCAAGTTCACATCCTTACCACCAAAAGAAGTCTGTGGTGAAGGGCCAGCTTGTACAAGCGGCAAGGATGATTACACTAGATGAAGAATTCGAATGTGAATGTAATTTACTATATAGTATGTTTACTCACAGAGGATATCCAAGTTACTTCCTAAGGTACATCTTTCAGGAAGTTACAATAAAGAGGAAGAATGGGATATACATACCTATTTTAAGTAGAACTGTAACAATTAATCAAAAAGACAGTGTAAATATTGAACTCATTAGTAATGAAGATGGAAGAGAATCAACTTTTATAGTTGAAAGGGATATCACTGTGGATAGTTCAAACACGAGAAAGAATTATTCATTGGCTTTTACTTTCACCTATTGCCCAGAGGCTGTAGATATACAAAGAATAGTGAGAAAATACTGGTTTTGCTTGTCAATGGATAAAGACATTTCTAATAAACTAGACCATGGTCCAACAATTACCTTTAGAAGGAGATCCAATATGAAAAATCTGTTGGAAACTAAATGTAAAATCAAGAAAAACAATGGAGGTACACATAAGTGTGGTACATGTAAATACTGTGCCTTTATTGACACCTCAGATACTTTTACAATAAGAAAAGAAACATTTACAATTAGGGACATCTATAATTGTAATACAGGGTCCATAGTTTATATAGCCCAATGTCTACAATGCCCGTCATTTTACATTGGAAAAACGGATCGTCATCTGAGAGATAGAATATATGAACACCTTTTTGCAATAAAAAGGAAAAAAATGTGACAATGCTTTAGCAAGGCATTGTGAGCAAAATGTTGGGCATAAATTTAATTTCATGGTTATTTGTCAAATTAACAATAAAAACACAGGAGGAAAATATTTTAATGACAATTATTTGAAGTTAGAACTTGAAAAAAATGAATTGATTTGGCAATTGCGCCTAAGAGCGTGTACAAAACCAGGTTTAAATGAAACATGCTCAATAGCATGTGTACTAAAACTAAGAAGTCTTTTGAGATAGGCATGTTAACTAGATAATTTGGGTAAAATATTCATTGAGATATTTATGGGAAGTTAACAGTGTTTGCTTATAGTATATATATATATATATACATGTGTATACTTTTGGATACACTGTTAAAGTGTGTTATTTTATGATGTCAATAATACAGAATTTAGTTTAAGTAAATGAGTTAAACAAATGTTTCTGAATTCATTTTACTTATGTTGCATATGTTGGCTTGCTTATTTAGTGTTCGAGTGGTAATGACTAGAGCATTGAAATGTACTGGATTTTAACATAAAGATTAGGGTACCAATAGACAGCATAAACGCTGCTAGTACGAGCAGTAAAAGCATTATAAACCTTAATTTTGATTTGGTTCCCACCTATTGCTGTTTGAATGATACAGTCATTTATATACCTTTTAGCGTACCGATGAGTTTATAGATATACAATCCCTTGATTTAGAAGATTTTTATGGACATTGAATTCACACAAAATAATTATTAATTTAGTCTTTAGAAACGAGTTTAACTCGTTCTGTTTGTTGAGTGTATTAATTAATTAATCACTCATTTACACTTTTTTAAATATGATATTGCACTTTAGAATTATGGATTATAACATATTGAATAAGAAAGTGCTTATGCTTATTAAATTAATTTAAATTGAGTAAATAGTCAACTATATGACATCTATGATTCTACATCAGATATAGTCTTGGAATTGCATTGGTAATAAAGATTTTAAATTAACTTACTAACTTTATAATAGCATTTATAAGAAAAGGGTACTTCAGTAAAATCTATGCTGTCATGACATACTACTGATGTTTAGAAAATTTCATTAAGATATATATACATATATATTTTTTGTACCTATGAATGTTTTAAGATGTAAAAAGATAATATGTTTATTTATCTGCAGAACATATGTTAATTTTTAAAGAAAGTATAACATAAGTTCTAATAAGAGGGATTGTTACTTTAATAACTTGTCAGTCATAGTGTATTTATCTGATTGGTCAGTGCATTTTTGTGTAAACTATTTGAACTTGGGTTACTTAGAACGAACTGTTTGTCTGAAGAAGTCTGGATATTAATCCAGATGAAAAGCGCTTTACAATTTTATGTTTTTTATTGTTTTTATTCAGTCGCTAGTTCGACAAATAAACTCTGTGGAATATTTTCTCTTTTGTTGCATATCAGTGCTTTTCTACTTAGTGGTTGGAGTTTCATTTATTGGTGTTATATTATTTAAAGTTTACCAATGTTTCAGTCACCTGACACAGTTTCACAGCACTATATGTAAAAAGCATTAATAGCCAGGACTCGACCCTGAGACCCACTACACTGTAGATCATGACTCAACCTATCTAGCCACTGGGATAGTGAAGGGAACTGGAATATCTCCAGATATCCTGGGAAGGTGCCTGCAAGGTTTGTACATTGCTAAGCATAGCAGACCTACAACAATTGAATATATCATGTTTCTATTTTTAGCTGTGTAGCAGATATCTACTGTTTAAGTACACCTCACTACTCCTAGATAAGCAATGCGATGCATCACACAAGCAAGCACATGCAAATAAAAAGAAAATTAATATTGAATGCATCCAGTTTCTATTTTTAGCTATCTAACAGATGTCTTCTGCTTAATACACCTCGCTCCACATCGGGCAAGCAAGCAGGAAAAAAAAAAATATTTATTAACATTGAATGCATCTAGTCTATCTTTAGATGTCTAGTAGATGTCTGATGTATATGTGTGCAAAGCTAAGCTTAGCTAAGCAATGTGCCACAATGTGCAAACAAGCACATAAAAGTAAAAATAAAATTAAAATGGGATTTAGTGAAATAAAATGTCTTGTCCACCTTTCAGCCAAGATGGACAGGCTGAAAGGTATGTGGCTGCACCATCAGTCTTGCACGGATTCAATATCTGTGTTGCTGTGACCTCCCTTAGGCATGCACCATAATTAATATGTATGGTGCACTGCCAAGGAGGAGCCATGGCAGTGTACATGGATACATTCCTTTAGGCTCTACTTGGACCGTACATGGACTTTACTGAATCCTGGGGAGAGTCTTTCCTAGAACAAGATAATAAGGAAATGGAAAGGTATTGTAATGGAAGAACTAGAAAAATGTATTAAAGGTAGCTAATTTGGAATTGGCAGATGGTCCGGACAGAATAGAATACAGGATGTTTAGAAATATGACAAGATCGCAAAAATATTTTAATGTTGTTAAATGAATGATTAAAAAATGATTTCAATATAAACAACTATGTAGTGAAGTAATTACATTTATATGTAAAAAAGGTTGTAAAGATGAAATGCAGAATTGGAGACTAATAATCTTGTTTATAAAGTTTTTATGAATATTCTACAGAGAAGGATGGAAGGAAAAAATAAAGTTATAAGCAGAAATATGTATGGTATAACAAAAAAGAATGCAATCATTGCTTTAATTATTTGGGAATTTGTATATGATGTCCTAGACAGAAATAATGAAGTTAAATTGTTTTGGTAGGTGATGTAAGTAAAGCATTTGATTCTATTTAACATAATGTGTTATGGGAAATGCTGGAAGCATATAAGATAAGTAATAAGATAAGAGGGGTATTATGATAGCTTATAAATTAAACATAGTTAGGGCTTTGGTAAATGGATGGTTAAGTAAAGAAATTCCTCTGAGTAGTATAATATTTGGTTAGTAATGAGAAATTCCTCTGAGTAGTATAATATTTGGGTTAGTAATGAAAGCGGCATCTATGCATATGAACAGAGAAATGGAAAAGATGAGGTGCATAACATATATAGGAAAAAAAATAATTTGAGTTATATAATAACATATATAGGAAAAAAATTAATTTGATATGAACATGTTAACATGTAAATACATTTGTGGTGCAACCATTTTTCCATGTAACTCACTATACTGCACATTGCTGTAATCTGTATTTCTGCTGTAACTTCATTGTTTTGTACTTCACTTATTTTGTAATGTATTATTATTTTTATCTACTGTTATTGATACAGTCTTTACTATCATAATTTTTCTGGAGCTTTTCTCCCAGGGTCTCCACTGAAAATGGGCTCCTGGCTCAGTCGGACATTACCCAGTAATCAAATGAAAAATAAATATATCTAATGAAGGGGTAGTTTTGCCAATTATGTTATCTTATGCAGATGACATTATAATTGTCACAAAAATAGTTTAGGAATGTTAAAGTAATAAATCATTTACAGGATCAGTTTAAAGTAATAATTTATACATTTAAATAAAGAGAAAAGCCAAGGATTAGGTTTTGATGAAATGTTGGGAGGTGTTAAGCTTAATTTGACAAACATAAATGTGCTTAGTATATGTTTTGGAAAATAGGAAATTTCACAATGATTATGGAAGGAAATAATAGAAACTATGAAAAAGATGTGTAAGTTTTGGAAGACATTCAGATTGTCATTTAGAGAAAAGATTATTTAATTAATTATATTCTTCTAGCAAGAATGTCATATTTAGCAAATGTTTTTAGTATCCCTGTTTTGTTTGAAAAGGAAGTTTGCAAAGCTTTTCTTTTTCCCTTTATTTGGGGTTCTAGGTTAACTCCAGTAATGGGATTTGTATTGTACATTAAAGGAGGAGAAGGATTAGGTTTGATTAATCCTATAGTTTATGCAACATCACTTCATTTATTTAAAGTATTGCAATATTTAAAGGATAATGATAATTCATTATTAATACAAGTAATGAAGTTTAAATATAAAGAGGAATGGATGTATATTTGAAATAATGAAAGAAAGAAGTCATGGTCCAATTATGAAATAAATAATTGTCAAGAGAAAATCTTAATATGGAAAATAAAAATGAATGAGATGGAGAATGATGGAAGAAAATGGTATAATAATATAATATTTTTGTGTATATCCATGGAAGGAATTGCCAAAAGAAAAAAATGCCATGATACAGGATAGAATGGGAAGATGTAAGAAAATGGTGGTATACCAAGATTTTTTTATGGACACTTACTATACAAAAGCTTCCAGTAAAACCAAATATGCCATATAAGATGAAGAAAGATAGAATATGTATTAATTATAAAGAATTTGAGACTAGTGAGCATGTTTTTAGGATACAGAAGAATTAAAACATTATGGAAGAAGAATGTTGATATGAGGTATTTAGAGGGAATTTCCAATGTAAATGAATTAACTATGGATATGATTGAGTATGGATATTATAAAGGTAAAAGTAGAAATTATTTAATAAAAATTGATAAAAAATGTTTTGTATAATATGGTTGATTTGGAATCAAACCATGAAGGAAATTTTGTTTAATGAAAAATGGGTTTAGGTATGAGGTTAAAAAAATAAGATTTTGGTTATGGAAAACACAGTGCGGTCTCATAACTGAAAATGACTTTTGTTCATCAATGAGGTAAATGAAAAAAATTTTATCTTTGTAAGATATGTAAATAATGTATCTATAGTAAATTTGTATATACGTTTTGTAAACTATGTGCTGTTTTATAAATAAAGGACCCCTACTCTTTTTGATAGGTTCCATGGGTTCTTTTACATTCACCTCAGATACCACCAAATAATGCAGATGAGATCTTGATTAATCATCTCATCTGAAAGTGGACACACTCAGGAGTGCATCCCCCCACCAATGTTATACTTCATTGCTAACAATGCTATCACCTGAAGTGGGAATACAGCCCACAGCCTTCTTATCTTCCAGCATTAAGTAAGGTAAGCATTCGTCCTGTGGTGCCACTGACACTGTATGCTTTCAACTTTTTTGTTCAAGAATTCTGGACATAGTGAAAAGTAATGGGGAGACAAATTCAGGTGTGTTTTTAAATATCACTCAACTCACTTAAAAAGTTAATAAAACATCAGGTTTTGCATCAATGTGCAGTTTCTAAACAACTTGACTTCTTGTTCTTTTACAAGTAAATCAAAAAGTTTATGGGGTACACAGGAAAAATGAGAAAAGCCAGATACCTTCTCTAAAAGGAGAGACTAAACCACAATTTTGTGTGTATGTACATAGTTTATGTTGCTTTTTGCTCTTTCAGAGGATAAAAACAATTCTATATTAACATTTATTTGTGAATGTGTGCAGAATACTTGAGTCCATACTACAACAATTGTTTTTAGAAATGAAATGAATATGTTTACTGCTGCACATTAACATATGCAATCACACAAAGTCCACACAAGATGAAAAATGTTATAATTATTATAATATGCACACACTTGCATACCTGCACATATGCAATTGCAAACAATCTTTGACATGTGGACAAATTGACACACACACACACACACACACACACACACACACACACACACACACACACACACACACACACACACATTAAAGTTAGGATTTGCACCTGTCCTGGAAAAAAAGTAAAGAAGAAAAGAATACACATATCTCTAGATGACACTGGCATAAATGTGCATTTTTTAACAATAAAACGTATGAAACTATAATGACTGGCATTACTAACTGACCATAATCCTCAGTGACTTACTACAAAAAATTCAAAACATTTATTGGGACAGTGAAAAAATATGTGGGAAAAATTAAAAAGATCTTGCAATATTACTTGACAGGTTATTTCTCTATTAAAAGCTTTTTTTTTTACTCTTTAAGCCAATTATGCCTCCAGCACTGTATCTGCAGCTACACATCCAATAAGATGCAGATTTAGGTGTGGCCAACAGTGCAAGTTTCTTGTATTTTTTCTTTTCTTTGTCCAGATTACAGTGCACACAACTACTGTAACAGAAAATTAAGAAACAAGTTTGTTTTATTAAAATCAAGCCTGTTTACTTATTTTCTGCTATTGTGGATGAGTAGCTGTTTTTTGAACAGATGAGTCAGGAAAGGGCACAGACCATGAATCTGTGGAAAGTGGAGGAGGTCGCAACACCCTTTGCCCAATGGTTCTGGCACCCTTAATGCCTTTTAAATGTTCTACCTATGGGATGTCAATCTTTTAGACTTGATTTTTGGTCAGTCATACTATAATTCCAATTATACAATGACTAGCCATTAACATTCTAAAACAAGCATGCTGATTGGCCAGCCCAACCAGTGTGCCTGTTGCATATACCAACTGAAAAAGGTCCAGGCATCTGTTGGTTTATTCTTTATATTTAACTTTTTTTCAACAAAAATAAAAACAAAATTTGTAGTCCAGACTCCGGACATATGAGAGAGACACCCATGCAGAATATACAAGAGAAATCAGGTATGTTGTTTAAAACTAAAGACACGTACCTGATTCCCCTTGTATTTCCACCATTCTGTCTCTCTCCTACCCTAAACTCCCTGAATCCTTTTTTTTTTTTTAATTAAAAAAAAGAAAGGAAAAGCGGAGCAATGAAGATCTTCTTTTTTCCATTGCTTACTTTCCTGAGCACTGATGTACTGGGTATGCATGGGAACGCTAGTCCCATACGCATGCGCAGTACAACACAAGGAAGCAGTATACCACCAGCCACAAAAGAACAGTAATGCACTATTATACAAAGACATTATTTAAGAAAAGTAAGTATTGTTTTTTTTAAATAATGTCATTGTATAATAGCAATAACTGACTTCATGGTTGTGGCATATTGAAATTTACCCATGGCTGGCTTTATTTAATCACTCGAGCTTCACCCTTTTGATTAAACCATGCCAACCGTGGGTAAATTTCAATATACCACACTGACATCATCAGTTATTGCTATAATAGGACATACTGTGCCTTGCATGTTAAACAGTGTTTAATTCTTTAATGTCTAGGAATTACTCAAAAGTTGCATGTACATATTGATACAAATAAGACTAATTACCTGTTGTTTTATAAAGCAGTATTACTATATATTTCAGAAACTTAAGCTGCTAACATTTGCATTGCACACTATGGGAACTGAACAATATACCAGGATATTACATTTTCAAGTGGTAATTTATTGCTATATGTAATATTTTTTTGCATCCTGTTACTTATGCATATAGCATGTATATAGCATTCCTTACTTGCCAGTGGTTCATCTGAACTCATTCACGTGCATTATTCTTACCACTTGATTAATTTGTGGAAAGGGGCAGATTCAATAAAGCCTCCACTAAGTGTACACAATATGTATTTAATAAAATTCTTATCACATTTTTTGTGTTTTCTAATCACTCAGAAAGATTACACTAAGTGTAAATGTAGTCTACACTTTGTGGTAACTATTATGAATCCCTGTCAGTACGTAAAGCTGCAATAATATCAGTAGGAAAACTAAAATTAGGAGGAAGAAGGTGTGAGTTATGTCCGTGTTGTCTGTTTACACAGAACAGTGTACCCTTAGTGTACATTTAGTGTAGGCTTTATTGAATTCTGGGGAGGGTTTATGTATTTTACTTTAGATAATGGGCACAATGTACATTATTACCCTAATGGAAAATGAATGTTCTCTAAACAGGGTATTAATGTACAGATATCAAAAAGTAAAAAAAAAAAAAAAAAAAAAAAAAAGTCTGTTGTTTCACAGTAGCTTGTTAAGCTACCCTGAAGCTTGGACTAAAAGAAAGCTAATGTCCACCATTTTCTACACTTGCTAAACATGGCTTTACAGTTTAGTTAGCATAAGATAAAAAAAAGTAAATAAAAAAGTAAATAAAAACTAAATAAATAAAATGAAGTCAACTGGTCAATGAAAAGGGTCTATATCAGAACATTGAAGTTTTAAAACTTCGAATGTTCTAATATCGACCCATTTTGAGCGAACGCTAAAAATAGCGAAGCTGCAGAACACCGAATTCTTTCCTAGGGAAAGAATTTGGTTGGCCGGTTCTGTGGCTTCACTATTTTCAGCACTGTGGTGGAAATTTACAGGTCGGGTTCAGGTAAGTGTGTGATTGTGTGGTTGTTAGGATAAGGGTGCAGGTTAGGTGAGTTAGGGTTAGGGCGCAGGTTAGGTGAGTGTGCGATAGTAACAGACCTTAGGGTTAGGGTTTGGGTTAAGGTAAGTGGATAGATAGTAGTGTATGTATAGTTTAGTGTAGGATTAGTTGTAGGATTATAAGTTTATGTGTGTGTATTGATGTTTTTTAGGTGTGCTTGTGTTATGTGCGTGTGTTTCAGAATAGCAAATTTTTTCCTTTGGAAAAAATTTGCTGTTCTGAATGTGTGGGTTATATATTTTAGGTTCGATGAAATAGCGTTCGCTATTTTCATCTTTTGATAACTTGATATAAATGCAATGAAAATGCTGAAGCCATTTTACTTTCCCCTCTCTAAGTACATTTTAAAAATCCATATTTAGTGAAGTGAGAAAAAGGTAATGCAATTAAATGCGTGTGTGTGTGTGTGTGTGTGTGTGTGTGTTTGTGTGTGTGTGTTTGTGTGTGTGTGTTTGTAGATTCCTTCATGTGTGTGTGCTTGTATTTATACGTGTATGCGCATGTGCATGCGCGTATGTGCTTGTGTATGTACACATGTGACTGCATGCATGTGTGTATGTGTGCATGTGTGTGTGTGTGTGTGTGTGTGTGTGTGTGTGTGTGTGTGTGTGTGTGTGTGTGTGTGTGTGTGTGTTTATGAGAGAGAAAGAGAGAGACTGGGGGAGAGGGACACCACATACCTCTCAACTTCTTTGCTCAAGAATTCAGGTTAAAAAGGGGAAGAGGTTTTCCATCAACATACACTATCTGCACAATAATAAATATCAATGTCTGTCTTTATTGATTGCCTGTAATCTTCAGTGATTAACAAACTGACAGAAAGAATATGAGACAAAATCAGAGACATTCTCCAAAATCTGGGATAGTTGAGGGATGTGGAGGGAAAATTGCAATGTCTTGCACTAGATGAATTTATTTGTCATTCTTTTCATCACAAAGAGACATCAGAGGTGTATTCAGTTAGTACTTACCTAACTTATGTTTTGGGTGTAAAATGCCTCCTCCAACATTTACATTTGCTGCATCAACTTTGATATATTGTGTAAGAACTAGTTTACATTAAAATATTTAAAAATTGTATATACTAATAATAAAGAACTATGAAATAATGTAACAAACATTCCAGGGTTGTAGAGACACTCTACTTGTTATGTTGGGCCTCACAACATCCTTGGGTGGTCCAATTTTTCATCAATATCCCCCACTTGTCAGGCATTATTGCTTGTGTGATGACTTGTGCTCAGATGCAGAGGTGATTTGAGATGGAAGCCTTCTGTCACACACTTGGTGCAGTCTGACTATAAATACCTTTTAGCAATGTGCCCCAGTTCACAGGGCAATTACATTGGTGAAAGGTCATACTGGAGGGACACAATAGTCTGAATAAAAATCACACTGAATGAGGAACAGTACTGCTACAGAGGAGATGATGTACAGTGATATAATTCTTAGTACATCAAGAGCACATGGTTTTGAAAGGTCCCTAGATCCTATTAAGTGAGTATATTACACATGTCCATATACTGCATGTTATAAACCATGGAAAGCTGCTGTGTTAGGCTGTTCATATTTTTTCTTGAATAGGTTCATAGGTTCGTACTAGGCTATCTGCCCTAAGGCATTTATAAGCCTAGCCAGAGTGTATGTGGCTTACACCACCCCTTAGGATGAGAATACTATGCCCTTTTAGGGTTTAGTTTACTATGCCTCTGTCTAGTAGTGACACAGAGATGACCCCCGGGGTAAACCTACAATCTCCCATCCACTCGTTGAGATTTCTTTTGAATAGAGTCAGTGAGGTGCTCTGCCTAACATGGACTGGGATTCTGTTCCAGAGTGTAGGGAGCCTCTGGGTTATGAATCTGTCCCTCCAGCACGTCCTATTTATTTCTGTGTTGAGGTTTAAGTCACTTGTTCTCATGGCTCTGATGGATTTGGATTTTCTGAGGTGGAGCATGTCCATTAATTCAGGATTGGACATGGCCTTGTACGTCAGGCACAGATCACCTCTGAGTAGGCGGTATGCGATTGAATAGAGCTGGAGTTTTTTCAGTCGGGCAGCATATGACATAAGTTTAAGACCCTTTATCCTCTTGGTGAGGAACTTTTGGGGTCTTTCCAACTGCTGCAAGTGTCGGGTGAGATACATCCCAAATGGGGCATTGTACTCAATCATTGGCCTGATAAGAGAAGAGTACAGGGGCACAATGACCTCTCTTGATCTAGATGTGAAACCCTTCATGATAAGGTGGGCAATATAGAAGGTCTTCCTAACCACTTTGACAATGTGAGTGTCAAATGAGAGGTTACTGTCAACCTGGGTCCCTAGGTCCCTGATTACCTCTTCCGTACTTAATGGATTACCGCCTATGTGGTAATTTGTCAGTACCTTGTTTTTCCCAAAGGGTATGACTATACATTTTTTTGGCGTTCAGCTTAAGGCCATGGCTCTGGCACCAATTATCCATTTCTATGAGGCCTCATTGAAGGATGTTTGTGTCCGCTGGAGTATCAATTATGGCGCCCAGTTTGCAGTCATCTGCGAACTTTGTCAGCCACAATCCTCCTATGTTTGCCTGTACTTCGGAAAAATAAATGCCGAACAAGAGGGGTCCCAGGACTGAGCCCTGTGGGACACTGCTTGTGACTGGCTTAGAGTCTGACATAGCTCCAGCAACTCTGACCCTGTGGGTTCTGTCCTTGAGCCAGTTTGCAACCCATCTTGTGACATATGGGTTTACATTTAAGCTGGTGAGTTTGTCTATGATGCCCGAGTGGGGTATTGTGTCAAAGGCTTTTGCAAAGTCAAGGTAGGCTGTGTGAACTGCCTTACCCTCATTAATGGCCTTAGTGACTGTTTCAAAAAAGTCAACCAAGTTCAAAAGGCAGGATCTGCCCTTGACAAAGCCAAATTGAGTAGGATCCAATGTCTGTAGGTCCCCAATGTCTTTGTTTATGAGTTCCATAATGATCCTCTCCATAGCTTTGCAGACCAGGCTCGTCAAGCTTATGGGGCGGTAATTTCCAGGGTCCGTAGAGGCGCCGCCTTTGTGAAGTGGGACCACTGTTGCCGTACGCCACTCTTTGGGTACGTATCCTGTAGTAAGGCTAAGATTAAACAGCAGCCTTATGTGTGGGTTTAGTTCCTCTTGGAGTTCATGTAGAACACAGCCCGGGACACCATCCGGTCCCATTGATGCTGTGTTTTTAGCTTTAGAGAGGGCGGCTCTCATCTGGGCATCTGAGATGTTAGGGAGGCTACACTCTACTGGGATAGTTATTTCTCCTTTTTGGGGGGGGGGGGAAGAGAAATTTGCACTGAACCTGTCTGCCAGAATGTTGGCAATGTCAGTGGGTTCAGTGTATTTTGTGTCATTTTGGACTAACTCTGAGCATATCTGGGAGTTTCCACCCAGGTTTCTAACATAGCTAAAGAAGGCCTTGTGATTGTCTTTTGTCTTTTGCGATTTTTCTCTCAAAGTTGGCCTTGGATGATTTTATGAGTGATCATAGTTTTTTGCTAGTACTGATCAGAGACGCCTTCCCTTTTAGGGATTTTGCTCTGTCATGTAGTAGCTTCCTCCTCCTGTTGTAAAGTTTGTTTTGGCTGGGGTCCACCAGACCGGGCGCCTGCCTTTGGGGGAATGGGTCTTGGTTTTATTTGGGATTGCATGATCCATGCATTCTTGAAGGTGCCCATAGAAGGCATTTGCAAAGGATTCAGCAGTGTGGGTTGTGGTTTCCACTGGCCCAGGGGCCTTGAAGGATACCACTTCATTCTTAAGAAGTGTGAAGTTTGCTTTTGAGAAGTTCTTCACTGTGGTCTTTTGTGCAGGGGGTGGGGCGGGATGTGGATTTCCAGTGAGATTAATTTATGGTCTGATCTTACCAAAGAGGGATATACTTCTGGTGTGGAGCATTTTGTCCCCATGTTTGTGATGATCAGGTCTAGTATATTGTCTCCTCTTGTGGGAATGGTGACTAGTTGTTCCATTGCATTTGAGTTTATGAATTCTAGAAACCTTTGGGCTAGGGTGTTGGGGCTTGAGTAATGTTCCCAGTCTATGTTTGGGTAGTTGAAGTCTCCCAAAATGATGGTATTTGGAGAGACATTCATACTCTCCAGTGTCTTCAGGAAGGCTGTGTGGGGTTCCTGAGTTTGAGAGGGTGGTATGTAGCATGCTACAAACTGTAAGGCAGTTTTGCCTATGGTTAGTTGCACCTGGATAGTCTCCAATGCTTCGTGCGTTGCCACTAACCTGGAGGTGTGGGTATCTTTGATGAAAATGGATACTCCCCCTCCTTTTGTGGTTCGGTCCAAGTTTTGGGGCCGAAAAGCATGACATGAGGTAAAACCTGATAGTGCTGGGGTGCTCTCAGGAGACTTGAACCAGGTTTCAGTCACTGCACAGACATCGATGTTCTCCATACTGAGGAGGGCTTTGAGGGCGTGCATCTTGAGGTTTAGACTTCTGGCATTGAGCAGCATTACCCTTAGTTTTTTTCCACTTGTGTTTTCTAGGCAGGTAGGTTTGTCATTTGAGCCTTGCCTAAAAAAGGCACTATGGGGGTGGCAAGAGCCTTGGCCAATATCCGGAAGCCCAGGGGTGACAGGTGCAAGCCATCCCTTGCAAAGCAGCGTGGCTTGTCAAGCATGTCATCCCAAGCAGACAGACATTGGATCCCCTTAGAATGACACCAGTAATTAAGCCAATTGTTAAAAACTGATCATTTTGTCTTTGTACTGTGGCATCATTCTTGGTGAGGGTAAGATGCTGCTCAGGGTCAGGGTCATACCGGCCTGGGCTACATAATCATAGAGCTCCTCTATGTCTCTTTTCATGTAGTCCAGGGAGGTACATCTCAGGTCGTTCACACCAGCATGTACAATGACTGAGTCATATTTGTACTTACTGTGGAGTGACCTGAGTGCTTGTGTTATGTGGCGGATTCTAGCTCCCGACAGGCAGCTTACTGTGACCTTTTCCTTGTTCAGTCTGGTGAGCAGGACGTCAGTGTGTCTGACTATGGAGTCACCTATTACAAGTGTGTCTGGCATGTTGTTTGGCCTTAAGGGCTGTGACTGTTTAGCACACTGATTTTGTGAACTATGTGTTGCATGTGCTATGTCTTGAGGTGGTGGTTGCTTGGGTGTCTGCTTTGGAGGCCTCTGTTGTTTTGGTAGATTTTTAATCAGCACCTCCGAGTATGTTTTTGTGTGTTTATATGTTTGGTTTGCTGTTGTGATAGTTCTATGTGAGACTGGGTTTGTGGTGTGCGTGGTTACCTTCTCCTCCTGACTGGTCTTGCCAGAACTGAATTGAGAGAGCTCAGCCTCCAGTTTGGCTATATAGTTGCATCTCTCGCATATATTTGTATTTGTTGGGAGGAGGAGAGGGTTGTCTGTGTACATGAGGCAATTGTAACATTGCCTCAAGATTCCCAGATTCACCAGCTGAACAGGAGAGAACGCCAGCAACTGACCCTTCGACATGCTAGAAATAGTGAAAAAGATTGCTGCGTAACTGAGTCAGAAAGGACCTATAGGGAGATGTGTACTCAACAGAATTTAGGCGAATGAAGTACTTTCTTTTGTTTAAGAGTGCTTTACCTGTATAAAAATGCTTTAGGAGCAAGTGCTGAGCTAATCAGATAGAGTATAGGCTGTTTAGATTGCAAGTAGAAACAGTTCTAAGAGAAAAATTGAAGAGCAGACTTGGCGGAGCCAGAAAAAGTTTAACATTGTTTAACCAAGTTTAACCTTGTTTAACCGGCGCTGCGCTATGCGCACGACCGCGCAAAGCCATGCAAAGGCGGATTTTAAGCAGTGAACTACAAAAGAGCTAGGAATGGCCCCAAACAACCAATTACTACAGCTTCTTGTGCTGAGGTCACTTCCCCCAAGGACAGGTAGGCTGCTCAAGGCTCCCCACTCCCACTGGTGAGCAAAGAAACTTCCCTCTATCCAAGTAAGGTAATGGACAACACAGGAACTACACCACAGCCCAGAATACAGCAATGCCTGTATACTGGTCTAAACTAGTCAAGAAAGGCGGGAAAACAAGGATTATTTTTTTTTTTTGTTTTTTTTTGTAGAAATACACAGAAAATGCAGAGACAGTGATAAATTAGTTACACAGGCTAGCACACTTTAGTGGGCAGCCTCCACAGTTAAATTAAACAAACAAACAAGCAAACTTTCGATTAAATTCGACTAAATGTAACTTTAAGTGCAGATTTAAAAATAAATGCAGTAATCAGAAAAAAAAAACAGTTCAGGCTAGTTTAAAGTAAGCAACAGAAGCTATTTCCAGTGAAAAAAAAAGCAAATATACTTAAATCCAGAAGGTAGTTGCTTTTCGAGTTCCTTGCTGCTATGACCACTCTGTAAACCCACGTGGAGCTTGTCTGAGCAGTATAGCCAGAAAAAAATGCCCAGAGGTGGATTTTAAGCAGTGAACTACAAAAGAGCTAGGAATGGTCCCAAACAACCAATTACTACAGCTTCTTGTGCTGAGGTCACTTCCCCCAAGGACAGGTAGGCTGCTCAAGGCTCCCCACTCCCACTGGTGAGCAAAGAAACTTCCTTCTATCCAAGTAAGGTAATGGACAACACAGGAACTACACCACAGCCCAGAATACAGTAATGCCTGTATACTGGTCTAAACTAGTCGAGAAAGGTGGGAAAACAAGGATTATTTTTTTGTTTTTTTGGTGATATTTTATTTGGCACTGTTTTGTTACTATATTGTTCCATTGTTATATCAAAGTATGCTACAGATTACTACTCCTCATATGGCTATCATGAGGTGGGGTCCTGTGAGAATGTCATTATGCTATATAGCATTGTGCTGTATATTTTCATTTTGTGCTGCTGTTCATGAGTTGTACCTCTGTGTTGTTCTTGGGTTGTGAGTGGGTATATGTGATAGCTGTGGCCATACACATTGTGAATATATTCTTTGCAGGACACAGCGGTAATAGTTTGAGTTGTGTAGTACTATGAACATGACTGATTCCCATTGATGTATAGAAACATTATGAATGACAAACAGGTGCATCTGTGGTCACATTGGCTTTCACACTTCTGTTTCCAAAAGAAAAGCACACTGAATTACAACTAACATACAGCTGTCAAAGATGACATAATAAGGTGTACAACATTTCCTCCTGTTCTTCTGTATAGTAAATCATATTGCTTATCTACATTTATGTTATATGCATTGTTGTATGCTTCTCCAAGTTCCTCTTATCCTCTTGATTTGATACTGAAGTGTTAGAGGAGTAGTTAGGACTTAAGCTTCAGGTTATGGTAAAACCAACTTAGTAGGGGATGTCGCACAGTCATCAGATACCATGAAGAACAACTGGTTATTCTTGATCTGGTCTCAGATGCAGGATATTCCTGGGTATTGCAAATTATGTAGTGACCTTGTGGGTCACTGCTCCTCAAGTAGAGTGACTGGATCATTGAAAAATCCCTTGGACACTTATAGGCTGCTTTACAGACAATTTAATGAATAATGTCTCTTCTGCATGTGTTTTGTAGTGGAGGCCTTACCAACTCAAAGAAGTGATGGAGGTTCTGACATCTATGCCTGATGAGTTAGTGATCCTGGGGGTGGTATATGGAGTCACATAGGATAATGGAATGATCACTTTCATGATGGTCTTCCACCTGGTACATCTTCCTCTCAGCATTCCATCTGTATGCATGCTTAGGCATTTCTGAGTTCCTCATAAATCCCTTTTTTACTGCATATCCTTGCCTGATACAATTTTTCCTTTTTCTGTCTAAAAGTTTTGATTTTATAGAACAACACATGATGAATATTGATAACATTGTTGTATTTTAGACCTTTTAGTACAGACAGTTGGCCACAGTGGTGCAGTGATTAGCGTTGTCACCTCACAGCAAGAGGTTTTCCCATTCGATTCTCGGCTGGAGCGCCTTCTGTGTGGAGTCTTCATGTCCTCCTCATGGTCAAGTGATGTTAAAGACATGCAGGTAGGTGTGAGTGTGAATAGGTGTGTCTTCTTGAAGGTTGGGCATTGGGCTGGCAACTCGGCACCGTAAAAATCCACTGCCAATCATTAGCAGACCGGAGATCCGCTGTGACGACCCCTAACCGGGAAAAGCCGAAAGACATTACTTTAGTACAGACATTTGCATATTCTCTTCACGTATGTTGCTGGACATATGGGCTTGAGACAACACTAGCCGAAACATTTCACATTTTGTATGTACATATCCATGTTACATAAACTGTGAATGAGAATTTATGGGAAATGTTCTGTTTTACGGCTTGTATTTTGCTACATCTTCACCCTTCAGCAATTAGACATATTTAGTTGCATTTATTGATGGGTTGCATGTCTGCATGTCTCAATTGCCATAAGGTAAGTTAGACCACTGTTTCTTCAACACTGCACTAAGAAGCTGCATAACATGCATTCCTTTTTGCTCTGTTGGCCTACATTGTGGTTGCTCAAATCATAAGGTTTGCATTCCAGTTGCCCAAAATGTTTTTGCATGCTCTGTTAGTGACACCTTGTCATTTGTTATTGTGCTAACTCCATTTGCAGGGGTGACTTGTATTCATGATTTTCTCCTGAGTTGAATCACGTAAAATTTCTTTCTGCTTCTAGACCAAGTTACACACCTTTCCGCTGTTTGAAATTCTGAGCTTTAAGCCACTGACACAACTTATCTGAGGAGTGACTGAGCAGTATGGCCTTTCTTTGGAACACTAGAAATTGCTAATTGTAATTTTTGGTTACCTCAAGGAAAAGTGCTTTCATGTCTGAATTTGTAGTAGTGCTTGTACTGTAGAAGATGCTTCCTAAAATGGTGGGGTAATATTATACAGAAGCTGGGAATGCTATAAACCATTCTCTATAATCAAAGTTGTAGTAAATCTTCAGGTGACAAAAGATTTGCACTGATAAAATGCTTGGAGTCATACCCTGTTTTAATGCATTTACATTTGTCAGATTGTTGTGTCGGGAACACAGACAGAATGGATGACTTTTTAACCTAAAACGTGTGTTTATTCAGAAATGTAGAACATTTTCTGTAAGGAATTTGTACCACATAACATGCATTTCCTGGAAAACATCAAGGAATTAGCATATTGGATGTTATATACCCAATATATTACATCTCCCTTTTTATCAGATTGTAACAACACACACACACACACACACACACACACACACACACACACACACACACACACACACACACACACACACACACACACACACATGCATAATACTTTGCATATTATACTTCACATATCATTTTAGACCTGTTTGTTACACCGAGCATGTCATGGGCTTTTACATCAAGTAATAGTTTTTCATGTCAATAAATGCAACTTTTCAGTCTGTAGAATCATGTTAATGTCACAGATTGTACATACATTCATCTGGTTCTTTCATGGAATATCTAATACCACCGTTCACTCAGGATATCTGATCTTCTCTTCTGGACACTTCTTGCTGAAGAACAGCTCTACTTGTAGACGTGGCTTGGTCAGCCTTTCACTACTGCTCTTCCTGATCAGACTTTTATACTCTCTGTTTTCTAGTTGTTGCAACAACTCTGGCTGGACATTTTCTTTCAACTTTTGCATATTTGACTTGTACATATTAATGTGATTACTCTTGTACAAATTTCTAACTTATCCAAGAATAAAAAGAATCGAACTGGCTGCTTTACCACCTGCAGTTTAATTTTCAGACTTTCTCCATAGCTTTTGTATCTCTCTGTCATCAGCTTGGAAACCTGATCATTTCAATTAAAGAAGTACTTCTTCCTCTTCTGATTTTTTTCCAGCATTTGTTGGGTGTTGGGTATAAGGGTTAAGGTGTTTACCTCACAGGCACAAGGTACAGGGTTTGATTCTCATATTTGACTGGGAAATTGTTTAGGCTTAATATGGCCCATAAGGACAACTAGCCTAGTACTCTTACCTGTAATCAGTGCCTATTAATCTAACATTTCAAGGGGTTGGGAGTTGGTATAATGGTTAAGTTGTTTACCTCACAGAAACAAGGTGCATGATTTGATTTTCATCTTTAAAGGGAAATTGACTAGGCTTAAAAGGGCCTGCAAGGGCAGTTAATCTAGTACTTACCTATGAACCTTTACATTACATTTCTTCTAATGTATAGTACACAAGCATTTTGCTTTGTAATCTTCTGCTCAGTGATGATTGAGCTGGTGACCAACTGACTTCTTGCCATGGAGTTTTCCTATATTCCAAAACTGTGAGATGGCAATCATCATAACTATTCCTGATACCCTTACTGAAGAAGTCCTTAACTATTTGGATAATTCTCTCCATTTACTTATCTGATTGATGATATTGTGTGATAGACATTATATATAAGAATTCCTACTAAAGTATAAATTGGTTGTTTTTCTGGCTTCTCTATTATAGACTATTGTCAGATAAGTCAACATCAAGTATCACTGTTGAGTGATTCTGGGCTTTAATGCATTAATGACACTTTTACTTGTTTTTTGTGTCTTTCAGTTTATTTCAGGGACTTAAAGTAGCAATCGGTACATGAATTCTATAAAATGAACAAAAGAGCTGGATAGAAGGGTACTAGAACAAAACTAGATGGGAAACGTGGTATGTTTGAGCAGAGAAGACTGACTGCATGCTTTGAAATGGTTGATGATTTCAGCACATTGTGAGAGGGTCTACAGAGAGGGAGTAAAGGCCTGCAAAGGCACTCACATTCTATGAGAAGATGAGGCATGAGTGGTGAGTATATAACAGAGCCATTCAGTATACTGTCAGTATAGACAGACTTTAATACTGCTCAGAATGCTGACAGTAATTTTCCCGATGCACTGTTATGACCTGTTCTTACACATGCACCTATTTTCATCTTTAATGTCTTAAATGTTTTGGAGTACTGATGTCCTCTTCTATTTTGCTGTGATGTCTAATTTAACCTCATATATAATTTCTTACTTATCAAAGTAGTAAACAGTATTCATTATTAATAAGACGATTAAAATAAATTATATTATTCTACCTTACATGTGACTGCCTTGATAGCCAAGACAGTCAGTACACTAACCTGTGGTACTAGCACAGAGATGCAGCTATGGTGCAATGTGCTCCTGAAAACCATGTTTGTATGGATGTTTCATAATGGTGGCCAGTAGTAGCAGCTGAGATGCATGTATTTTTAATGAAGCCCCCTGCATCTGAGATTTAGTGAGTAAGATAGTCTGGGTCTGCAGTGCAGAACATGAATAGGGAGGTTGCATGTAGGTCAGGCTAAATATGTCTGATGTTACCTGGCTTTAAATAAGCTTTAGACTAGTAAATTTTGATACTTGAAGAGATTGTTTTGATATTAGTACTGCTATGATGCTGTATATAAAATATATTTTAATAAAAATAAATATAAAAATAATAAAGATATATGCCAATAGTCTGCAAAATAAGAGTTTTATAAACTCTTCTTATATAAAAGTCAGTCTGCTGAGTAGCTTTGCAAACTCCATGATTCTGCCAAAATAGAACTTTAAATCCATGTGATTCTATAGATGAGAAACTACTGTCAAATGTATTCAGTCATTTCATAGGTCATTACACAAGCCATTAATATTCCAAAGAATAACATTAGGTACTTGCTGTACAGCACAATTACAGCAATTGCAGATAGAACAGTTTAAAATTCCAGAAAACAAGGAAGGGATTTACACACACACACACACACACACACACACACACACACACACACACACACACACACACACACACACATTTACACACACATGAATACAAAAAGAAAAAATTGCTTCAATTATCAGGTAGTATAATTGCTTCACATACAGCATTCCTTTACTGCTGGTAGTGGACAAAAAGAAAATGCACCCACTGCCACATTTGTTAATTACATTATTTAATATTAAGGCTGCCGAAAGAAAAGATACATATATTGAAAAGTACAACGAGATATGATCTTGTGCCTTAATTATAGTTAGACACATCATTTTATTCATTTAATCTCATTACAACCTCCTGTGGGATAAGAAAAAATGTTTCCAAAAGGATTTTATATATGAAGAATGACTGTTGCTATGTGAGTTACTCTGAAATGCATTTCTTTTATATTTTTGAACATAATGATGGATTGACTGATTGATTGATTGATTGATTGATTGATTGATTGATTGATTGATTGATTAACTGATTGATTGGCTATGAAACCATTGAATTTTTGCTGGTTAGTATGTCTGAAAGTCTTTGCATAACACTCTCAGTAAATCTCGCACAGTGAATGAACCTAACTAGAAGTCAGAAATGACAAGGAATGTCAAAGTACTTCCCAGTCTGCCATGGTTATGGACATGTAAGTGCAAGCCAGCTTTGTTAACCTTTGGAATGGATATAGATATATATATATATATATATATATATATATATATATATATATATATATCTTCAATGGATATATATAATGGATATATGACCTACTAAGTACAATACCATCAGGTCATCCTGCAGCCTGAAGTCATGCCTTTTGTGTGGTCTGAGTTCATGAGTGTAATCAGGACATGGCACTGACAGAAAAAAATGGCTGCCCCATACAGATGGGGTTTGACTGTAGCGAAGGTAATTTATACTGAAGCTTATGCTATATTATTTCACACTGCACAGGACTGGATGTGCAAAGGATATCAGCTCTCTAATCACCAATATCTGGATGTGATCACAAAGGACAATCAGATGGTTCTGTTAGTATAATAGTTTGCAGCACTGTGTCCTACTTTGTTCTGACTCAAGATGTAGTATCTGAGCAGTATCAGAAATGTTCATGATTAAAACAGTATTATTAATAATAATAATAATTATTATTATTTATTATTATTATTATTATTATTATTAATTTATTTATTTATTTTATTTAACATTTGTTTACCTGGAAAGTCTGACTTGGAACAAAGCCAATTTTCAGTGGAGGTGCGGGGAAAAATGCTCCAGATGCATGTCTTTGTAACATGGGAGGAAACTGGAGTACCTGGAGAAAACCCACACAAATGCAAGGAGGGCATGCAGACTCCGCACAGTCAAACGGGAGAAATCTTGCTGTGAGGTGACAACAATACCACTGTGCCACTTATTATTAATTATTATTATTATTATTATTATTATTATTATTATTATTTCAAACTCCTCCCACAAAACATTGTTAATCATTTTGCTGTTAATGAGGAGCACAGGAACAATATGAATGAAAGAGAATGTGCAGTCTTAAGTGTTACTTCCACACAGATTGCAGGTAAAACTGCATTAGATTTTTTAACAGTAAAGTTTTGTTCATATTAACACATGGGACTTTTGTCCCTATGGGGTTTAAACAGGAACCATTTAAATATAACATTCTTATTTACTTTATCAACTAATATGCATTTATATTCTGCACTGATCAGTGCTTTGCAACTCTTCTGATGGTTTAGTGCTACAAAATCATGATTGCATTTTATTTCATTTCAGTAAAAGAGTGTTTCAATGTTCTACTGATTTTTATTTTATTGGTAAATCATATGTATTTGTTAAATAATACAGTTTGTTAATTTGTTGGTTTATACTCTAATATGTCAGAGGTAAATTCAGTTAATGGATTCCCTAAAGGAATTAGAAGTCTACAGCTAACATTATAGAATTTACATTTAAATCCAAGATTTGAACAACACTTGGTCGATTAGAAGGGCTGAAATCCTGGAATGTTAGTGAAGTTGGAACTGCAATGTCTCACTTTAGAAAACAGTTTGATGAATTTTTAAAACTTATAAAGAAGGAATTAATTGAATTTTACATTCCAAAGATGTTACAGGTGTATGCATAACTATAACTCTCAAGGCATGGTTTATGGGCTAAAAAATAAGTGGGAGAGTTTAAACAATATGAACATGAACTGAAACCAAAATGTCAGGCAGTTGGCACTAGAATGCCCTAGAGATTGGTTAATGGTATAAACTGTGAGATATGAGAGAAAATGCTACAGATTGAATACACAATTTACTGAATTACAAGAAGACCTAAAACAAGCAACTCAGGCTGACTATTATAAACAGTAACTTCATCCATGACCATGACTCAGATGGGCTGAAATTAACCAATGGCTCAGACACTGGAGGAAGCAAAGAAGGAAGGGGTGGTAAAGAGCAGGTTTACCACATCATGCACTCTGGGAGAGATTGGGGTGGGGGTTATGGCTTTTAAAAACACATCTCCAGTGATGGGAATATGCTATAATCATGGGGCAGGTTGCCATTAACAATAATGTTGTCTTCGAATGACATGCAGAAGCCATGGGGAGGGAGTGCAGCTGTGCTGTTAGCTTGTGATATACCTAATTGCTGTCACTTGTAAATTAATTTAAAAAATGCTGCATTAGGTTCACTAACCAAAAACACAATGACACTGGAACACAGATGCGTTTCATTCATTGGGCCAACATAAGTTTTCAGTTACGTGAACTTTTGAACTGGTATGATCCCTTCATCAGGAGTTATTAAGTAACTGATGTTAAATACAGTGCTTCTCATAGTAACCATAACCTTAACACTCAGTAAGACTTTAATGTGCATGCAGTTTTAACAGTATAACAAAACTTTATCCATTTCTGATGTTTTTTAGAACCTAAGGCTGACATAACAAAACCAGTTTCTTTACTCTGTCCTTCTTTCTCTCAGTTAGCTAAACCACAGCCTGAGTATTGTATTAACTGCGTACAACATCCATCCATTTTAACCCTGTATCTTATTTTCTTGGTAGTCCCTGTCTTTCTCAGCATTGTGAATTAGACATTATTCCAAATTAATATTTTCTGTTAAACAAAACACCTGTCTCACAAAGATTGCTTGTTTAGACAGACTATGATCTCACAAATTATAACTTCTTCTTTCCTTCTCTGGATTTTAGTAATCTCCCAACACATCACTTGTTCTGAGATTTGTTCTGCCTTTAAATGTCAGAGCAGTCACTCTGAATGTTATATCCTCTGCTAAATAATTACTAACTGCAATGTAAGATGACAAACTATGGTTTTTGTAGCATGCCATGACCCTGTTCTACAGTCTCAGCTTCTCTGTCTCTGACTCTCTCACGCACACACACACACACACACACACACACACACACACACACACACACACACACACACACACACACACACACACACACACACACACACACACACACACACACACACACACACACACAGTGCCTGTCTCTGTAATCTGAGTTTAATTTTTATACACTAGCATTTTTCAAGATTTCTTTTTTAGTAAATTCGAAAAAAGGTGCACTTCTCTTTATAGGCACAACTGGATATTTAAGCACCGTAATTAACATCAGTAGCTCAATAACTCCTGAAGAAGGGCTCATGCCAGCTCGAAAACTTAAGTAATTACAAAACCTATGTTGGTCTAATTAAAGGTGTTGCATCACGTTTTGTGTTTCAGTGTCTTTATGTGAAACCTAAACCTATGAATTTCCTAAAATACGTAAGTTCATATGCAATCTCCCTTACTGACCTACTGTATCAACCTAAGGTAATGTAAAACACAGAACAGGTGTTATTTATTTTACTAATGCCGTATGTCTTCAGGCTAAATTTCTATATAAGAAATGCATCTAATTTTTTTGAAAGAAGAAAAGAAAATGACACAGACGTCCTTATGTATTTGTTTTGTACATGTGTTGTGTATTCAGGTAGTAGCACAAATATTCATTGAAGGGTCTAGGGGCTATTTAATTTTAAATGTGCTGCACTTTTGTTTAAATCATAATTGCTTTATGTTTGATGGACAGTTTATTCTTCAGAAGGTGGGATAAACCATGGATTCATCATTCACAACAGCCTATGCCAACTTACTTATGGCTCATTATGAACATGCTATGTTTATGCTCATAGAATTCGTTCAAACATTTGGAAGGTGTACAAATGATTAATTCTTACATGTGAAGGTGGTGCTCAAGAGTTTCATTGTTACTTTGAGCATCTTTCCAGTTATGACTTAGGTATCTCAGTTACCCGCTCAGTGCATCCTCCATTGAGTTATACATGTGGATATGATGTTGTTTGAGATTCCTGATATACTGCAAGCATCTTTTGGTTTATATGTAAGTAAGAGAATATGATAAGAAACACAATCCAGTTTTCTTTCTTTCTGAATAAAATTGCTTCTGTTAAAACTTGGTGAATGTTAGACTTCAGAACTGGAGAATGCTGTAATGTGAAGAGCATTTTAATTACACGGTACCTCAAAAGGTTATTTTCTCTTAGCATATCCCAGGGAGCTTACAGAGTTTAATAGCTGGCAAGAAATTGGTGCCAATAATGCAGTCTAGTAGAAAGAGCATGTACAAGTGTTTCAGTATTACTATATCTGAACCTGTAGGGGAAACTACACAATGCACCATTAATAGTTACTCACACATATTAAATATTCAATGTAATTCTTTGACTACCAAAATGATGTGTGGCATAAAATGTACTTGTCTATATTGCAAGTGGCACAAAAGGGGTATAATAAAGCCACTCGATCCCCAGCTGCTCAAATTCCACTTCCTTGCAACCAGGGGCTCATGTATCTGGTAGCTCATAGGGCTGTCTGCTTGTGGCTTAACTCGAATACTGTGTTCAAGCAGGGCGTGGGGGATGCGGGGAGGAATGCATCTGCCGCACTTCACACGAATACACTATTCAACTTCAGATGAGATTAGTATGGTGGCTGTAGGGTCACGTGAGAGTTGCTTTAAATAGTGATTGGGAGGGAGGGTTTGTGGTTTAGGGAGTGGGAAGGTTGGTTTAGGTTTAAGGTGCAGGAAGGAAGTTTAGGGTTTGGGAGCAGGAGGGGAGTGTTAGAACTCTGGAGCAGGTTTTAGTTTTAGAGAGAGAGAGAGATCAGGAACTTTTATGTTTAGGGAATCGGAAAGGGGTTTTAGGTTTAGGGAACAATCAGGGACTTTTACATTTTTGGAGTAGGGAGGAGGTTTTAGGTTTAGGGACTTGCTGTTCTTAGAACTGGGTGAGAGTTTTAGGTTTAGGGTTTAGGTTATGGTAAGGCTGTGTAGGACTGGGTGTTTAAAGAACTATGTAGGACAAGGGCATTGCGCTAGTTGGAGTTTGAGCACTTGACTATTAGAGCATGTGGCATTGAGCAGGTGTATTTTGAGCTACTAGCATATGAGCACCTGTAATCGACCAGGTACTAAGTGATAAAAAGGCAAGACAATATACAAGATGAAAACATGAACCAAGGTACACTTTTGTGATATCCAAAATAGTTCATTCATTTGTTCTGTTGTACAATATATTAATTTAGAGCATGGGGCAACGTGAATGAAGTAAAATGGGTAATCTCTTATATTATTTCTACAAAGGGTTGACACACCACTGAATTAGATTTGTTCAAACATGAAACTTTGTACTTTGTAAAACATGGGACTTTAGTCCCTATATGGCTGAATCAGGAAATTCATTGGAGCTGTTTATTATGAAGGAAGCTTTTTAACTTTAATACTCTTATGTGTTTAGTTGACTGAAACTTGTTATTGTTTCTTAATTGATATGTATTTATAATTTGCATTGTTCAGTGTTCTATAATTCACTTGAAGTGTCTCAGCTGATCTGTCATAATTGCAGTTTTGCAATTGGGAGACTGTCTGCCTCAGATGTATTCATAAAGAGCTCAGCTATATCTTTCTGCATCTCTGCCAGGGTAGAATGTCTAAGATCATTCACTCCAATGTGTATGGCAATGAGAAAGTATTCATACTTGTGGTGAAGGAATCTAAGTGCTCGTGTCATATCCCAACTCCTGGCATCAGAGATTGAGCAGACAGTGACTCTGTCCATGAGCACCTTTGTTATTGGAACATCAGTGTTCCCAGCTATAGAATTGTCTATTATTAATACATTATCATGCATGGCCACATCCTTTGGAGTCTTTCTGGGCATTTGTGTGCAGCCCGTGTGATTCACTTTAGTTGTGGGTGAATGTACAGGTGAAGATGTGTTCGACTAAGTGATGTTATGTTGATGAAGTTTATTCACATTAGGTCACCCACATAGTATTATTTACTTAAACGCATTCTTTAACAATGTCATCAAAAGGCAGTCAACTGTTAGGTGGTTGTAATGTAGTATTAAGCTGCTTACTCACATGCCTGGAAGGTGAAAAGTCAGACTTCAAATTTAACAAGTATTTTATGTCACTCGAAGTAAGTGATAATAAGCATAAAGCAGTTGCTACACTGCCTCGAAGCATCTTAATTGAGCCAGTGCTGGCAATGGACAGAGACACAGTGAACTGTGAACTCATCTTAACAGCGACTTGACTAGATATTGGTAACTATATAACTGGTGAAATACCACAAAGATTAAATAAAAAGAACCATCAACTGTTCTACAATTAAGCAAATGAATGAAAGCACAAAATTCATTTTAAACTTTTAAGGCCATAGAAAAAAAATAGCAAGAAATGCAGAGAAATGTAGAGATGCCCATGATAAATCTAACACAAATATACGAAATCAACTGTTAAGGTACTGTAAAAAATGTTAAATCTAAGGTACATAATAACCATCCATCCTCAACTTGAGAATCAGCAATGATGTTTAAAAACTCTGTCATATCTTTAATCCTTGCCCTAACAGCCTTCAATAAAGGTTTCAAATATTTAGTTAGGTAAACAGAGATGGGTTCTATTAAGGAACCCCTAACCCTTCAGGGCATTTCTAGCTGCATGATATGTGTAACTAGATGCATGCCACAAGGAACACCATATAATATAATTGATTTGATTAAGTCTAAGCACTGTGGGAAGATGACTTCTTTTGTCCTGGATGCCATGGCTTTAGAAATTAGTTGGGCTAGATAAAAAGATTTCCTGACTACTGTTCCTACGTGGTAGTCAAAGGAGAGTGAGTGGTCATCCCAGTGCTAATGTCCCTAAATGCCATGTCCATTTTGAGTGGGGACTAGCTATACTATAAATTAAGATCTGACAATACCACCCTTTTTTGCATTTGGTTTAAACTATTTTTCTGGACAGCATTGGTTTTAAGAAGTCATCCTTGCTTCCCTGATTTTACATCTAGAGGGGAATGCATGTTAACAATCAGCTTACAGTCACTGGTAAACTGAGTTAGCTATAGGTCTGGATATAATGATATGATGGTCAGAAAAGTATATGCCAAAAGGAAGTATTCCTTTTCTTACTGTCTGAAGCAGTTCCTCCCACCATAATTATGTGGGTTCTGTCTTTCAGCCTATTTACAATTCATTGAACCACTTAAGGATCCACTTTGAAGTCTTTTAATTTTTTACAGTGTTAGCATGAGTATATTCCCAAAGGCCATGAACAGATTCAGATATGTCGTATGTACTGAATGACCCCTGTCCACTACCTCTATGGCCGTTTTGAAGAAATGTATTACACTGAGTAGACACAACCTGCCAAACTGTTGTAGGTCAATATGTGTGAGGTTTTGAATATCTTAATTCATGACATCAGAGATAATATGATTCAATGGCCTTGTAAATGTGGCTAGTTAGACTCATGGGTTTATAGTTCCCAGGGTAGGGGCCATCCTTTGTGATGGGGCATTACCACTGCTGTTTTTCATCTTAAAGACATATTTTGTGGCTTAAATTCAGTAAATGAAGGAGTGGTTCAGTGAGGGCACATTTTAAATATTTTTTAGACATCCAGGAAAATTGTCTGCACCCTTAGAAGAGGTTCTTTTTGTTGTTGATAACAGAATTAGTTCCTAATCCATGATGATCTTAGGGTAAGGTTAGCATTAAATCTGTCTGCAAGGAAGTGAGTTGTATCGGCAGGATCAGAATGGGTAATTATATTTAGTTAGTTAGTTAGTTAGTTAGTTAGTTAGTTAGTTAGTTAGTTAGTTAGTTAGTTAGCTATTGCCTTTTCTTTACCAGGATGGCGCAACTGGGCACTCAGGCCCATTTTCAGTGGATGCTCAGGGAGTAAAGCTCCATAAGAGTTACAAAAAAATTACAAAAAAATTTACAGAGAAAAAATAAGTTTCTTTACAGTAAAAATGGGATTTATGAATCATCCACTGTTTAATACAATCAAGACAGAAGTTAATACAATCTGATTTCTGTAGAAGTGTTATACAATAATAAACAGGCTGCGTTTATATATACAGCAATATACCAATTTAGTTTACAAAGAAGCGTTGAAAAGCAGTATACAGTTGTAAATATAGATAGGATGTATTTACATTTACAGGATACAGTGGAAGACCAACCTTGTCTTATGTTTAGGATTAGTACAGACCATTGCTGTTTTTTATTTCTCAATTTCAAAAGTAATTAAAGTATTTGTTGCTATCTTTGGCTTCCAAAGCTAGTTTTAATTTATGGTTTGCTTTAACCCTATTGAGTTATTGACTGAAACTTAATAGAATTTCTTAATTGATATATAGTTGCAATCTGTATTATTTATAGCTTTGTATTCCATTTCAAGACATATTGCTGAGATATCAGGATTGTAGTTTATTTTATTTCAAAACATCGTCCTCAATAATCCATTTAATATTTGCTTAGTTATAAGTATTTATTTATACATTTACATTATTTGTAGACTTGTTGGTTTATAAGTAAAGGAAATATGCTTTCACTGGCAGGTAGCCACATATTCTTAATTCTTAATCTTCCTTCTGTTACCACAGACAGGAATGCTACACAGCAGCACAGGTTCATATGAAAAGGCACAGCTGTCACGTTTTCTATTTACATTGCATATTACTAAAAGAAATGAAAGACAGATAATTTAAGGATACAGTGCAATAGAAGATCATCTTCTACTTTAATTGCAGTTAGAAATGTCATTTTATGGGAAAACTGTTTCCCAAAATATTGGCAAAAAAAAACAAAAAAAGACTGTTTCTATGCAAGTTGCTATGAAATCATTTTCTTTTCTATTCATGAAAATTCTTTGACTATGAAGCCATAGAAGTATAAAGTATCTTTCTGCTGGTATGCACTTCAAAAGTCTGTTCATCACACTGACAGACATCTCTGTCAGTGAATGAACCTTTTTAGAAGTCAGGGATCAAAAGCTTTCTAGTTCGTCATGGTTACGATTATGCAGATGCAAATCAACTTTGTAGGAACAGTTCACATCCACTGAAAGCTTTGGAATGTAATGAACTGAAATAATAAAAAGTATTATCTGCTCTAAAACCTGCAGTAATATGTAGGGAATGAAAAAGTCACAGTAGAGACTATTCTTGGAAATGTTATATATTCATTTAGGGAAATAGTTCAATTCTGGAGAATAGCATTTCAGCAACTGACATTCTAAGACTAATACAATTAAACTTAATGCACTAGTAGCACACGTGTATTACAAAGTCAATAAATATATATTTTTTAATTTGGTTATATTGGCTAGGATTGTAAGGGGTCTTAAACAGTTAGCCTTGTAATCTCATATGAGCATATGGAATAGCAATGAAAAATTCCTCGTACCATAAATAAGACAGACTATAGAGTTAGAGAATTAAATTATGTGAAATTTGGGGAAAGATCCAACATGCACCTGCTAAATATTTTTACACCATATCTCCCTTATTTGTAGAGCAAGGTTATTTCTTTTGTTGTGTTTATTGTGCCTGTAATATGCTTTTCTGCCACTGATACCTTGCATCTTAATGTGTCCGGTTTGCGAAATCAGTCTTAATCCTTCAGGATTGTGATATCCCATAGTAAATCTAGTCATTATGGATGAGCTTTTATAAAAAGTAAACCCCTTAAAAATAAATAAATAACTCCTATATGTTCAACAATTTAAAATGGTGTCACTCCAACACAGTAGACAAATAAATAATATTACAGATGACTTTTCCCAACCTCATTGCAACCCAACCCTAAACAGTCCTAATCATAATAGTCCATCTACTCTATCTTCTCCCTTCCACCCTTTCTATACTATGACATCCTTCAACTCCTGTCAGGCAACTACCAACTCCACATCCAATTTCACCCTTGAACCCGTCCCAACTAATACCATCCAAAGACTACTTGTCCAACTCAAACCGAGTTCCAATGGAGGTGATAACCTACCCACAGACTCTCTAAAACTAGCACCCAAAGCTATTGCCTATCCCATCCGTATTCTCATCAACAGATCCATTCTAGAACCCTATGTCCCAACACTGTGAAAAAAGGCAATCATTCTACCACTTCACAAAGGTGGTAACTCTAACGATATCTCCAACTATCATCCTCAAGCTATCCTCTCTCCCATCTCTAAACTCCTTAAAAATGTCTAAATGTACAACTTTTAAGCTTACTTCTTAAAAAAACTGTTTCTGTCTCCCACACAGCATGGGTTTAGACCTTGTCATACTACTATGACTGCCTTAATATCTTTCATGGATACCGCTAACAAAGCTCAAGACTCTGGCAAAATTGTCTCATCCCTATTTCTTGACTTATCAAAAGGATTTGATATAGTCTCTCACACCTTACTTCTAACTTAGCTCTCAAAAATTGGTCTCCCCCCCACACACTCTCTAAAATGGTTCTCAAGTTACCTATTGGACAGGCAACAGGCAGTTAAATGGCAGAACCCCCTCTCTCCATATCTTCATAACTCAACCAGAGTTCTCCAAAGCTCTATATTAGGTCCCTTCGTATTTAACATCTTGTTAATAGTCTTCAGTCTTCATCTACTCAAGGCTCTCTCATACAATACACAGACAACTCTACTATTATCTGTTCTGCTGATTCTCTGTCTCATCTTCAAAAAGTCAATCTGCATGCCCTTACCTCCATAGAGACCTGGATTAACAACAGTCATCTGACACTAAATCCACACAAAACCAAAATAATTCTATTTACCACTAAGAAAAAAACTCTCTTAAACAAAGCTCAGTTCCATACAGTCTCAAAGCAACAGATTAATTAAAGTTGTTACCTATACTAAATTACTGGGAGTAATAATAGATAAACATCTACAATTTGATTTGAAAATACAACATACTATTAACAGAACAACACCAGAAACTAGGCATCCTCTACCAGCACAAACACTTTCTTAACCTGTCCACTCAACAAACCCTGGCTACCACCTACTTACTTCCCTCCCTCATCTATGGGGCCCCATTACTCACTAACCTACAATCCTCTCTAAAAACTAAGCTAGAAGCATGCTGTAACAAAATCGCCAAGTTTGCTGCAAAGGCTACACATTCTACCCACCACAGTATAGCCCTGCACTTCCTAAATTGGCTAGAACTTCCACATTACCTCTCCTACTTGCAACTGACAACTGCACACAAAATAATCTGCAAACCTTTTCTCTGCCCTGCCCTTAGTTCAATATTTAGCAACTACCTGCCCAAAAGATCCCTCAGATTTGAAATGTTTGTTCTGAAATCAATAACTTTTGTTCTGAAATCAACAACTTTTGCTAGTGCACAAGCCTAACTTAGCTGCAGGCCAGCTTCTATAATCTTACTCTGTATCCAAAGCCTTGAATTACCTTCCTTTTACAAATAGAATTAATCAAAACCTGGCATCATTCAAAACTTTTTTACGACAGCTCTCTTCATCCTGGAACTGTACTTGCATTAAACCTCCAATCTTTATATTCTGATCAGAATCAGAATCACATTTATTGGCCAAGTATGTGCTCATACAAGGAATTTGACTCCAGTTTCTGTTGGTCTCCAAGTATGAATGATATAAATGACATATAAACAACTATTAAGAACAAGCAAATGACATACATGCAACTCTTAAGAACAAGAAGAAAAAGAAAATATATATACACATATACATACAAAGTGCAAAGCAAGAAATACTAAAATAAACTCTGAAAGAAACAAGTATTAACAAAATGTAAACAATACTGCAGAATCCTCGAAGGCTTGGGAGAAAGAATAGCCCAACCTAATAAGCTGAGTTAACTGTTTTTGAACTTGATGGCCTGTGGAAAAAAACTGTTCTTATGTCTGCTTGTTTTGGTGTGTATTGATCTATAATGCCTGGCTGATGGTAATAGTTCAAAAAGATGGTGACCTGGATATGAAGGGTTGGTGATGATCTTCCCCACCCTTTTCATGACTCTGGAATAGTACAGGTCCTGTAAGGAGGGCAAACTAGCACCAATGATATTTTCATCAGACCTGACTATTCAATGTAACCTATTTTTTGTCATGATTAGATAGAGATCTAAACCACACTATTATGGATGAGCTGACAACAGACTCAATGACTGCTGCATAGAACTGAATCAGCAGTTCCTTTGGGAGGTTGAACTTCCTCAGCTGTTGCAGAAAGTATATTCTCTGTTGTGCCTTTTTTATGATGGACCCTACATTGGTCTCCCACTTCAAGTCCCAGGAGATTATAAATACCAAGAACATGAAGGATTCCACAACTGACACAACAGTATTAAATACAAAGAGGAGGTTAATATTGTAGTACCACTCCTAAAGTCCACTGTCATCTCCATGGTTTTAAGATTAAGATTTTAAGATTAGTTTTAAGAGTTTTAAGTTGTATGATTATCTCTACCTCATGAATATATTTGGATAACTTTTTCTCTCAGCTGCCATAATGTTCTTCTTTATCAATCCCCAATTAATAATGAACTTTATAATGTCTTGAGATAACCAAACAATACTCTTTTGGCAGAAGTTTTATAAAGTTTTAACCTTTTTACCCGTTTTTTGTCTCCCTCTGTAACCTACGTTTTGTATTATTCTAACTGCTGACAAATTTAGCCTTACATTTACTTTAACTAATTTGTCAATTATTCATCTATTTTTGTGGACATTGTACTAATTGTTATATACTTGTCTATGTTTATGTGTTTTTTGGAGCTTTTCTCCCCGGGCCTTCACTGAAAATGGGCTCTTACTGGTCCAATGGACTATCCCAGTAAACAAATGCCAATAAAGAAAGAAAGAAAGAAAGAAAGAAAGAAAGAAAAGAAGGAAAGATAGAGAATATTTACATGTACCAGATAACATTTTATTTATCTTTTATTTTATGTTATATTCATTTACAATGGTAGTGTGCTTATGCTGACCAGTTGCAGGCAAAGCATGGAAGAAAGGTAAGACATTTCATTAAAAATAAATATATAAACAGAACTTTACATCAATTACAGAGTAATTAACAGTAATTACATATAAAATATTATATAAACTGTGCAAAGCTTTGGGAAAAAATATTCATACATAGTGTAATATGAAATATTTACAATATCTCCTAATGTTGAATGGGCTTCAGTAATTAGATAAATAGAGCAGATCAGAAAAGAGGAAAGGAGATAGGGATAGCAGTTTTGGTGATATATACAGCTGAGAATCAGGAACACTTGCCTTGATTCAAAATGTGTTTTTGTGCTGCACTTTGATTCTTTAAGTAAATGCTGATTTCTTTGGGGAGAGCTTGCCAAAGAGTAGGTGCCTCTGTGGAGAAAGCATGTGCAGTGCACTGAAGTCTGGTCCTCATTGTAATGAATGACAGTGTGGCTAATTAGAAGCATCTTATGTTGCGTGAGAAGCTTTTCTCATGAAGTTTGTCTGAAATGGGGGTAAATGTTTCAAATTAATGCAATTTATATTGTTTTAATCCTAATGCTAGGTTGGCCCTTTGTTTTAACACTTGTCTTAGAGTGCCATTGGGTGTATGATAGCACAGTACCTATATTTTATTAGTTTGCTATCTGTTTTGCAAATGAGGAGCCTATCGGTGTTCTTCATTTCATGGAGGCTGAGACATGTCAGAACTGTTTTCAGTGCCATTTCCTTGACATTTTCCTGAAATTTTCAAAAGTGAGATGTGTGGCTGCAGAACATGAGTGTAGTCATTCTCTGAGTGTACAGAGGAGTTGTGTGGAGGAATGTGAGATATTTCTGTAATCCTTAATATGCGTTACAGCTGTAGGCTCTTTCAGGAGGGCTATACTGGGTCACAGTATAAGGCTGATATCTGGAATAGTTTGGCCAAGGCTGTCATGTATTACTAGCATCTCATGCAGTTGATCTGTGCTGTCACCACTAAATTGACTTGAGTTGATGCAAGTCTGACCTCATTGGCCAATGGGAGGCTGAATTTAGGGTGCAGTTGCCACCTCAGCATTGCAAATAAAGGTAAACAGATGATTTGCCACTGCATGCTACCATTCAATTTCTCATTGTGTCATGTTTATGTCCCTAGCCCCTGCAGAGATCAAAAGAAAAAAGGGGATACATAGGACCAGACTGAGTACCAGGATTATACTTATCCTGGAATGTCATGAAAAAGGTCTCTATTTGCATAGTAACAGTTGTAGCCATCAAAGGAAGTCTGTATACCTTTTATCCAGCAGCACCACATCAGTCTAAACTGGCATAATGTAAGGGTAGTAGTATGGCTGTGTAGCCTTAGAAGTGCACTTCTGCATGACTCCAGCTCACGTATAGCTGGACAAGTATCCCATCATGTTAAATCTGCATGCACTGAGATTATTAGGATGGCTGTGGGTTCAATTCCACCCAAAAAAGTTCTATTGTCACTGCAGAGTATATTTTCATCCCACTAATCCCAACGCACTACTACTAGATCCATATATATAATATCCACAAATAGTACTTTCTGGACATTTCACAATTTACTTTAGAAATACCCCTTAAATATCAGATATGCTGAACATATTTACTGTGTGATCAGTATGTTTATTATGTATATGTACAGTTTTGTTATTGTCAAAAGTCAATAACATCATTGGCCACCAGCACAGATGTGCTGTCTTGAAAAATATCTCCTGCAGTTATAATTCTCTTATGTCAGACTGCATGTGAGGATGGCATTTTGGTTTAGGCACCCTCCCATATGTTATAATTAGACAGACAGGTTGATGACATATTAAAAGTTATCATGCTTTAGTAAATCAGTGTCAACATATATAAAAATGCAATATCCATTGTTTTTGTATTTCTCATCTCCCACCCCCTCTTTGTTCCTACCGTTTCTATTTCATACTCTTATTTTCTTATTTTATATCTCTTTCCATTTATGTTCCTACTATATAAAGCAACAGAGTAACCTGCACCTGTCCCACTGGCAAGGCCTGTCATGCAACCACAGACAAGCTTGTAGCACTACTCTAATTTTGCAGGTGAAGGCTGCATGCAGAAGTGACTATCCAGATGTATGGCTAATACAAATTAGCTATATGCACTTCTCTGGTACATTTTTCTGTCTTCAGGCTATCATTATAAAGTGATTCAAAGAAAAGACTTACTGAGCTATTTGGGAAGTGAAGCAAAAATGTGTACACTGCATTTTGATGGCGCATACCTATTCATTACAACAGCTAGAGTGGTTCTGTTATCATTGCAGCACATAAGTATTACAAAGCTGTGTGTGTGTGTGTGTGTGTGTGTGTGTGTGTGTGTGTGTGTGTGTGTGTGTGTGTGTGTGTGTGTGTGTGTGTGTGTGTGTGTGTGTATGTCTGCATGTGTGTGTGCATGCATGTGGTGTGTGTGCACTTATGTATGTGTACGCATATGTGTGTGTGTGCATGTGGAAACATGCACACATGCTTGTAAGTGCCTGGGCAACTGTCCTGTATGGATTAATAAGGAGAACCTTAGTTTGATGACCACTTTCTGTGCGGCATACAGTTCACAGACCTGATAATAGGATAATAATGAGGTGTTGTAGCATGTAACTTCATGATGTCTATGGACCACTTCATGTTACCATCATGCTACTGTTCCATGTGTCATTACGAAATAATACAGGTGATAATATTTTTCTTAATCCCAGCCCTATGTCATTTTACTCTCTTTCCAGTTTTTTATACTGTTTTTGTCGAGCATATTTAAAACAGGCTTTTATTTTCCTTTTGGGTTGTGATGCCAATTGACTTAGTACTTTTATTTATACTCTTGTTTCATTGCGTCAAATTCTACAAAAACTTTAAAAATCAACAATTTCTTTGTCAGTTTTGTTTTGACATGCTTTTGTTGATTAAGGTAAGCCAAGAACTTTTTTAACAATGTCATTTTATTTTAATTTTTAGAAATCGCCTGTCACAATTTTACTATTGGTCCTCTCTGGTTAGATAAGTGCCCTCTGGCTGACTTGGCATTTCTATAGTCTCAGTTTCTGCTTTGTTATCTTGTTGTACAGAGACAGAGTGATATATAAGAGTTCCTCAATTTATTATTCTTGTTATTGGTTAGTGCTTTGTTGCATACCCAACAATCTCTATTTCCATTTCTACAAGTTCTTGTTTCTTAACACCACTTTCTAAGTTTAAGCTCAAGTGCTTTTTTCATCATTATTTATTTTGTCTTTTTATAACTTTTAGGGCCAAAGTCATCACCGTCAAATATCATTTCAATTGGTAACAACCTGCTTGCTCCTGTCTGTTATTTTAAAGAAAGCATTCTCATTTTGCTCTACCACAACATTGTTTGCAACCAGACTCAGATGCCCCATACCACTTTTTTGTGAACAGCATTTATGTATCTCAGCAGAACTTAATCTACACATCTTCTATGGTGGCAATATTTTTATTGTTTTGCTTATTACCTCTTTTGCCCATCATTTTCCAATGCAGACAATTTATAACCATTTCATCATGTTTACACACAAATTTCCTTCCAGCAAAATAGAGTAATTAGGTTCATAGGGTCATAGGTTGGTACTAGGCTATCGGCCCTAGGGCCTATACAAGCCTAGCCATAACAATTCCCTGGATATTTCTTTCCACAATATTCACTTCCCTGGACCTCTGTCTAGCAGGGCGACTGACATGATCCCTGGGGTGACCCATCCAATCATCAAGGTTCCTTTTGAAGAGGGCCAAGGAGGCGCTCTGCTTGACATGTATGGCCAGTCTATTCCAGAGTATGGGGAGTCTCTGGGTCAGGAACCTATCCCTCCAGCATGTTTTGTTTATTGTGGTGATAAGGTTTAGATCCCTGGACTGTGTGGCTTTGAGGGATTGGGATTTCTTTAAGTGGAGCATGTCCAACAGCTCAGGGTTTGACATGGCCTGTATGTTAAGCAGAGATCACCTCTTAGTAGACGATATGTCACAGAGTATAGCTGGAGTTTTTTTAGATGGTCAGCATATGGCATCTGCTTAAGGCTTGTGATTCTTTTAGTGAGGTATTTCTGTGGCCTTTCCAGCTGTTGCAGATGTCTTGTGAGGTACATACCAAATGGGGAGTTATACTGTATAATGGGTCTAATGAGGGATGAGTACAGAGGGACAATGATCTCCTTTTTTCTGGATGAAAATCCCTTAGTGATGAAGTGTGCCACATAGAAGGATTTCCTGACTGTTGTGGTGATATGGTTATCAAAGGTGAAACCACTGTCCACCTGTGTCCCTAAGTCTCTCATCACACTTTCAATGTTTAGTGTACTGCCACCTATGTGGTAATTCATGAGTACATGTTTTTTTCCAAAGGGGATAACTATACATTTCTTGGCATTAAGCTTGAGCCCATGGCTCTGGCACCAGGCATCTGTTTCTGTAAGGCCCTTTTGTAGAATATCCACATCATTTGGGGATTCAATAATGGCTCCCAGTTTGCAGTCATCTGCAAACTTTGTTAGCCAGAGTCCCTTAGTGTTGGCCTGTACTTCAGAGAAGTAGATGCCAAACAAGAGTGGTCCCAGGACTGAACCCTGATGTACTCCACTTGTCACTTGTCTGGAGCTGGATTTGGAGTCAGCTACTTTTACAGTCTGGGTTTTGTCAGTAAGCCAGTTGGCAACCCATCGAGTGACATAGCGATTTATGCCCAGCTTAGTAAGTTTATCTGTGGGGGATGGTGTTGAAGGCCTTGGTGAGGTCCAGATAGGCTGTGAGGACCACCTTACCATCATCCACAGCTCTGAAGACTGATTCAAAGAAGTCAATCAGGTTCAGGAGACCAGATTGGCCCTTCACAAACCCAAACTGGGTGGGGTCCAGTGTTTGAAGGTTGCCAATGTCTTTGTTTATAAGTTCCATGATAATACGTTCCATGCCCTTGCAGATCAGGCTCATCATACTAATGGTACAGTAGTTCCCAGGATCCAAGGTGGATCCCCCCTTGTGGAGTGGGATAACTGTAGCTGTGTGCCACTCAGTGGGCATGAAGCCTAAGGTGAGGCTATGATTAAACATGACACTTAGGTGAGGTGCCAGTTCATTTTGTAATTCATGTAGTACACAGCCCGGGATGTCATCTGGTCCCATGGATGCTGTATTCTTAGCTTTGGAGAGTGTGGTTTCTACCTGTGTGGCCATGATTACCAGAATTTGGCAATCTTTTGGTATTGAGATTCGCCCTTTAGGGGGTGAGAGGGGGGTGAAGTTGGCACTAAATTGATCTGCCAGGATATTGGCAATATCCTTGGATCAGTAAATTTAATGCCATTCTGTTGTGGCTCAGAGGAGATCTGAGCATTGCCATTTAGATTCTTGACATAACTATAGAATGCCTTGTGGTTGTCTTTGGAATCTTTGGCAATTTTATTTTCATAACTAGCTTTTGAGGATTTTATGAGGGATCTTAGCTTCTTACTGAGGCTGGTGAGGGAGTTTTTTGCATCTTTGGATTTTTCTCTTTTCTGCAACAGTTTCTTCCTTCTGTTGTGTAGATTGTTTATAGCAGGGGACCACCAGAATGGCTTCCTTTTTTTGAAGGAGAGCATCTTGGTTCTATTTGGGATGGCATGATTCATGCACAAGTGGATGTGCTTGTACAGTGCCTTAGTGTAGGATTCAGCAGTCAAACTTTCAGATCCTGTCTGCATGGGTGTCATGAAGTTTGTCACTTCTGACTTCAGTAGCATGAAGTTGGCTTTGGAGACATTTTTTACAGAGGTTTCCTTACTGGAGGGTGGGGGTGGGATGTGGATGTCAAGGGTGATTTGCTTATGGTCAGACCTGACCAATGAGGCTGTGACTACAGGTTTGGAGCATCTATCTCCCATGTTGGTAATGACCAGGTCTAGGATATTGGAGCCCCTGGTGGGACAATGGATTAGTTGATCCAGGGCATTGAAATTTATGAATTCCAAGAATCGTTGGGAAAAGGTGTGGGTACCCAAGTAGCTTTCCTAGTTAATGGCAGGGTAGTTGAAATCACCCAGTATTAGGTTGTTTGGTTGTATCTTAATATTTTCCAGTATGTTTAGAAAGGTGTAGTGAAAATCTTGTGGCATGGTGGGGGATCTGTAGCAAGCTACAATTTGGATTGCAGTCTTACCTAGTGTTAGTTGCACCTGAAGAATTTCAGATGCATTGTGTTGGGCAACTAGCCTGGAGGTGTGAATATCCTTGGTGAATATGGACACTCCTCCACCTTTAGTATTCCGGTCTTGGTTTTCTGGCTGAAAAGTGTGGTAAGAGTTGTAGCCTGGTATTGCAAGGGTGCTCTCTGGAGCCTTGAACCAGGTCTCAGTTACTGCACAGATATCAATGTTCTCCATTTTTAGGAGTGCCTCAAGAGTATGTATTTTGAGGTTTAGACTTGTAGCATTGAGTAGCATTACCTTCAGATTTTGTATGCTTGTATCTGTTATGGTGGTGGTTTTGTCCTTTGAACCTTGCCTAAAAAAGGCACTATAGGGGTGGCAAGAAGTTTAGCCAGTAACCTGTATCCCAGGGGTGACAGGTGCAGACCATCTCTGGCAAAGCATTGTGATTTATTACTCATGTCTTCCCAGGCAGACAGATACTGGATCCCCTTTGTATGACACCAGAAGATTAGCCAATTGTTGAAGTCAATAATTTTGTCCTTATACTGTGGTATCATTCAGGGTGAAGGCAGAATGCTACTCAGGGCTAGGGTCATACCTGTCTGGGCCACATGATCCGAGAGCTCTTCCATGTCACTTTTCATGTAGTCCAGGGAGGTACATCTCAATTCATTCACTCCAACATGGACAATGACAGAGTCATATTTGTACATGTTGTGGAGTGACTTGAGTGCATGCATTATGTGGCAGATCCTGGCACCCAACAGGTAACTGACTGTAATTTTCTCCTTGTTCAGCCTGGTGAGTGGGACATCAGTGTGCCTGACTATAGAGTCACCTATGACTAAAGTGTTGGGTACATTGTCTTGCCTTAGGGGCTGTTGTTGGGTGGCACACTGGTGTTGTGAGCTATGTGTCACTTTGGTTGTGACTGGTGTTTGTTTGTGTTTCGGCTTCAGAGGTCCTTGTTGCTTGGGCAGGTTAATGTTAAGGGCCTCCGCATATGTGGGTTTAGTGTTGCTATGTGTGGGTGTTGATGGTGTGGGTTTTGAAGGGCTATGAGTTACTTGAGGTGTAGTGCAGATGTTAATCTTCTCCTCTTGACTATCTAGCACAATCTTAGCCGGAGAGAGCTTTGCTTCCAGTTTGGCTATGTAAGTGCATCTCTTGCAGGTTGCAGTGTTGGGTGGTAGGAGGAGAGGGTTGCCTGTGTACATGAGGCAGTTGCCACATTGACCCAATATGCCCATATTCACCAGGTGGACAGGAGAAATCACCAGAAGCTGACCCTTGGACATGCCTGTTTAGGCACTTTTTTGTAAGAGCTGTTTTCCTTACCTTTCCAAAGTACTTTGCAGTTATAGGCTGTGTAGTGCCTACGATTAATTTCTCCTTATTGACAAGGAGAGTTGAGTGCGTGTATCAGTTTCAGGCTTCCTAGTACTGGTTCTAGAGCAAGTGCTAGTCACAGGGGTTCAGATTTTAGTGCTACTACTGAGAAACCAGCTAGTTCTAAGGGAAAATTTGAAGAGCATACTTTCTGGCACCTGACATAGATTAACTGTAGCCCCATGGTGCTGCATGATGTGAAAAATGCGCAAACACATGCGTTTTTAAGCCAGAAAGTTGAAAGGTATAGAAATCAGCCCAAAAAGGCTAATAAAATTACAATTTCAGAGCTGGAAACCACTCCTCTAGTGTTAGAGAGTACAATTCTCACCACTCCCACTGGCAAGTAGTAGGACTTCCTTCCACCACAGCAAGGTCTGGACAGCTCTGAACACAGAAAATAAAGTCCTGAGACAAGCAAACCCTGGGATCTGGACTATACCAGCTAGGAAAGGCGGGAAACGAGCAAACAAGATAGTATTTTTTTTTGGTTAAAACAGGCTAAACAATGCAATAATACAGTAAATAAACATAGAAAAGGCACTTGACTGTGTAGTCCTAAACAGTAAATACAATTAAAACTCTACAAAATTAGCAATTTAAAACTTTTTAAATGAAGCAAGGCAAGTGCACAACTGAAAAATGATTTAAGAGGCAGTAATACAGTAGAATAAGTAGCTAGTCTACATATACAGAGAAGCCTATATATACAGAAAAGCACCTAAAACACACAAACAATTCAGATGCAGTGCAACCTAGAGCACTTGAGTTGTAGCAATATTAAGGCAAATACAGTTTTAATAAATGCACTAAAATATACTCTATATGTCCAAAATGTTTAAGAGGCACAGTCAGAACACAAGGAGATTCAGGCAATTTTTTTTTTTTTTTTTTTTATGAAAGGGAGAAAGGAATAACAGAAGGCCTTCTCAGATGTTCTGTCTGTATTAGGTAGAATGAGCTAATGACACTAGACTAGGAGGAGTGTCCCAGATCAAATTTACAGTATGGGTGGGCAACTGCAAAGCCACCAAGTATAACAACAAGACACCAACAGGAAGGGAGGGTAGGGACCAATACTAAAGCTATTAGCCTACACTCTTTACACAGTAAACACAACAGAAATCTTTATGACAGCAGTGAGCCACAAAATGAAAGTTTTTAAACAGATAAATGAGCAAAGAGACTCTACAGAATGCTTTTAACTGCAAACAAATCAGTTACCCTTGCAGATTAGTTAATAACAAGTTAATTTGTTGCAAGTTTCTACTATAACTCTATTACAACATCAACAGAGAATTTTCTATGCAAGCAACCCTTTAACTGCCACAAAAGTCTCACTTTTTTTTGCTGGAGCAAGTCCTCACAGGAGCATATGACAACTTTTTTGCATAGGTATAACAGTTCCTTAGTATCCATTCATTACTCTATAACACTAGCTTTTTAGGTATGTTTCTCATATAGTTTTCCTCAGGTTTCTCATAACTGTTTACTAATAAGAAGCAGATTTATATCCTATTCTTTTACACAGTTCTTTTTTGGTTTAATAATTATTTCACTTACTCCACTCTTAGAGTCCAGCTCCCCTATATCATCTTACTAATGTGTGCTAAACATAATCCTCCCACTACTCCTATACCCAGCCCAACACATTTCCTTGACAAAAAACCTTTCCCTAACAGTGTGCCAAAATAAGACAGGTAAAGATACTCGCAAGCAACATACCACCACACATACACACCCTTAAGACTGTCACCTTCACTAGACCTAACTCGAACCCTAGCTGACAAATTACAAAACATACACACAAACACAACTAACTCTATCCCCTTGCATAGTACTTCTTTTGACACTAACAACCAAAATCTCATTTATCTCCAAAGAAGCATCGCTCACACAGAGCAAGAACAGTATATAAGCCAAAGCTTAACATGTCTGAAAGCCAACAATCATTTTTTTAATATAAATGGACAGCATTTGTATACGGAGAGCACACCAACAGTGCAAGGTTATAATGCCTTCCACACATTTAGATCAGCTACTACACATACAGGGACTAAAGGTGGAGGGTTGTCTATTCACATCAAAAATAAATATACTTCAAGACTGGTCAAACAGGACAATGCACTTGATCTGCTCCATGTTCAAATCATCACAGGCAAAATCCAATACCACTTCCTTGCAAGCTATAGGTCCCCGTCTATGACCCAGGAAACCCATACCATGTATTTAAACTTATTAGAAACACTCACCATCCAACCCAATACAATACCAATGGGTGACTTTAATTACCTAATTACCCCACTATTAACTGGGAATCCTATATAACACCAAACATAAAGACACAGAAATTTCTGGATTTGATAAACACCAACTCCCTGAACCAGATAGTCAATACACCAACTAGGGGTACAGCCATACTGGATCTGGTCCAAACTAATATGGGAAAGTGCTACTACTGTAATGCCTTCCCTGGTAAGGTCAGACCACAAAATGGTCTCCTTTGAAGTAAAAATAAAACCTGGACCCCCAGCTAAACCTGGAATATTCAAGAACTACTCTAAGGTTAACCTCCTGCTATTAAGTGATAACCTGGCAACATTTCAAGCATCCACAAACCCTGAGAACACTGCTGCCTATGCAAAACTATTCACAGAAACCCTGTTAATAGCTTCACAGAGGCAGCTCTACCCACCAGGCACCAGGGAGAAATACAGAACTAACTCAAAAAGCAAGCAACCCTGGTGGAATCACAAAATCAGTAGGTTGTATAACAGAAGGAAGACATTCATGGCAAAAATTAGGAGGTGCAGCACCCAGCAGGATTAAAACACTCTCATCAAGCTAAAAAATAATTGCAGAGGACAAATAAAGTCTACCAAAGCCAAATTTGAGGTAAATCTGGTCTCCCAGACCAAGGTCAACCACAAGGCATTATTTAGGTATGTCCACAACCTCTAAGGCAATACACAATTGTGTGTAGAGCTCACTGTAAATGAAGCCACCCATACTGAGCCAGAAGATATAGCTAACCTATTGGAAGATAAATTCAGCTCAAACTTTACCCCTCTCTCTTTCTCAAACTTCCCTCAGGAAATACCATCAAATATAACTCCCCCTGCTATCACTAGGGAACAGGTCCTTAATGCTCTCTCTAAGGCCAAGAACACTGCATCAATGAGCCCAGACAGTATCCCAGGATGCCTTTTAAATACCATGAAGCATGACCTATCAGGGCCTCTGGAATTTCTATTTAACTATAGCCACCAAATAGACTTTGTGCGTCATGAATGGAAAAACTGCAACAGTCATCCCACTGCACGAAGTTGACCCTTCTACAGACCCTGGCAAATACAGACTCATAAGTCTCACTAGTCTTATATGTAAATCCATGGAAATAATTATCATGGAAATGATCAATAATGATATAGTAAACCTCCAGACACTGGACCCAACTCAGTTTGGTTTCATCAAGGGCAGATAATGCCTACTCAAACCTGGTGGACTTTTTTGAGAAGGTCACCAAACCAATGGATGAGGGCAAAATGGTTCACGCTGCCTACTTTGAACTAGCCAAGGCATTTGACACAATACCCCACTTGGGCATTGTTGACAAACTCAAGAGGTTAGGTACAAACTCATATGTCACCCGGTGGATTGTCAACTAGCTCACAGACAGGACCCAGGAAGTTAGAATTGGGAATTCCACCTCAGTCACAAGTGGAATCTCTCAGAGATAATTCCTTAGACCACTCCTTTTTGGCATTTACTTCTTTGAAGTTAAGGCCAATGTCAGTGGTTTCTGGCTGACTAAATTTGCAGATGATTGCGAATTAGGAGCTGTCACTGAATCCCACACTGACAAAATGTTCTCCAGGAGGGGCTGACACAGACAAACAAATGATGTCAGAGCCATGGAATAAAACTAAATGCCAAGAAATGCATCATGGTACCCTTTGGGAAGTCATGCACCCCTGGTAACTGCATATTGATAACACACCCCTTAAAGATGACCCAGTAGTCAGGGACTTAGTAAATAAAAATGCTGGCAGGCAGAGTTTCACAGGCACAAATCACTCAGATGATGATAAACCAAAGGTGTATTTAATGATAAAAATCCACAAGAAAAACAAATAAAATGTGAGCACTTTCATTAAACAAGTGTTAACTTCATCAGCCACCATTAAAATGTAAGACAGCCATTTATATACATATAAAAACCACTCTGATTGGGTAAGCAAAGAGAGGCAGCTAGCTAAGCAACACTGAGACAGAACATTAATTAACCCTTTGATGACTGTGTTACAATTGAAACTGTTGCATCTTAAATACAATTAAAACTTGTAATTAAAAGATTAAATTATTAGTCTCATACTTGTCATGAATGATTCTAAATAGGATACAACTAAAACCAGTAATTTTTAAAATCTCATGTTAAATATTCACATAATGCTAAAATGTTTACCAAAGCCAAATACACTCTTAACAAGGACATTCCTCATTTGGAGGAATGGTTACGGAATGGGGTTTCATTTAACAGAAGCATCGAACACAATAGCCCTTCCTTGGAAGGTAAGCTGACAGATTTTGATGTTACATTACCATGATGCAAGAAACTCCAACTGGAAAACACCTACCTAAGGGAATGCACTAGACTAAAAGTGGTTCCCAAAGGTTTAAGGGTTTGGCGCTTTCCTACTGGTTTACAGCATGACTTTGTTTTGTACACTGAATTAGTTAACTTATTTGATAAATGTGGGCTCGACCTTTTAGAGCTTTTAATTAAACATAACAACAGTGAACTGGAACTGTTATTCAAAGACCTTGCAATTCTAGACTGTGCCATCCATGAAGATCATAAGTATAGCAACATGACATTTGAACATTACAGGATTTACACTAGCATTGACCAGCACATAACAATACTGAAAGCTGGTAAACTGAACAAGCTGGGCAGGGATGTTCAGGACTATGCTAATGGTATGGCCTACCCTAAACCTCCTGGTTCATGCAAAAAATTTAAAGCCCCACGAGGGGAAAGTAACAAGCAATTACCATACCCTCCTGAAGTAACTGGCAATGATGAATGTAGGTTTGAAGAGACTGACGATGTGATTTTAAACCATGATGCTGAATTCCCAGAACTCAGGAGAAGTGAAAGAATTAGGAACAAAAGCCATTACAACAATAGGCAGCAACCACAGGGTGGCTACCAACCACATGTTTTTCAGGGGGCCAGGCCAAAGAACAGGAACTGGAGAGCTTAGCATCTCCCCTAGTGCCTTCTGGTCACCATGTTAATGTTAATGACTCCTTCATTAATGTAAGCACCCCAACACCAGTGGACTCTGTTCAAAAAGCAGGTACCTATACAGTGGTTTTTAACCACCAAAAATACTTTTCAGTACACAATTATTCTACTTTATGTAGAAATGAAACTACAGCTGACTTATTGTCTATGGGAATGTCTTGGTAAGAGATTTAATGTTGTAGACACTATGTTAGATCTGAAACTTTATTTAAGAAAGTTGAATTTGACCTTACTACATGGTACTACCTCCCAAACTAATGTCAGTGAAGACAGCATTCAACCCACCTTTGCACCTGAAACTAGCAATGTATGAAAAAGTTTGTGAACTAGATCTGCATAATTTAAATAAGAACAAATACAAGCCAGCTCAAACACTTCACAACATGAACCAAAGTGAACATGATTGTTTACTGGAACTGCAAGAACATGACGTCAGGGTTATGAAACCTGACAAAGGGGGAGGGGTTGTAATCATGGACTCTTCCACATACAGTGACAAAATGTTGGCTATGTTAGACACAGGAAATTACACGGAAGTGTCCCTTAATGAATTAAATGCAGCATATAGGAAAATCTACAGCCAACTCACTGACATATTTCTAGAAAGAAGAATCGACCTTTCCTTACATAACTATCTTAACATTGTTAGCCCAAGGATACCAGTGTTCTTTGGTATTCCCAAGATCCACAAGAACCTATCAGATCAACCCATGTGATCCTTAGTGGATGGAAGACACTCCATTACCACTGCTTGTGCCCAATCTTTAGACCATGAGCTGAAGAAAATATTGCGTAATGAAAGACATTTGTAAAGACTCCTGGGCTTTTTTAGAACAAGTGAACAAAGCCAGGTATGATGCAAGTGTCATCATGGTCACTATAGATGTAAAAGACCTGTACACGGTCATCCCACAAGAAATTGGTCTCGAGTGGGTGGGTGACCTACTGTTGTTATACAAAGTTAACCAGGAGAAAATTAATCTAATTTTGGAATTATTAGAAATTGTTTTAAGAAACAACTATTTCTCCTTTAATGGCAAGTACTTTTTGCAGACCATAGGAGTGGCAATGCGTTCAGCTTGTGGTGGTGCATTTGTGAATATGGTAATGGCATATTGGGTAAGAAATTATGTATTTCAGTCTCAGTACTATTCTAAGGTCAAACTGTATTATAGATATCAAGATGATATCAGCTTGATATGGAATGGGTCACTGGTTGTTTTGGAAGAGTTTTTGAGATACCTTAACACCACTATTACATTTCTGCCGTTCACTTGGGTGATTAACCTGGATTATATGAATTACCTTGATGTCCACTTATACAAAGACACACATAATGAAACGTATGCTACTAGGATCCACAGGAAAGAGACCTACTCAAACTCGTTCCTGCATTACACTAGCTCCCACCCCAAGCATCAAAAGAGGTCGGTAGTTAAAGGGCAGTTAGTTCGAGCAGCCTGTATGATCTCCAGAGAAGAAGATTTTCTTATTGAATGCAACAACTTAAAAACTATGTTCTTGAGGAGGGAGTACCAAGCAGACTTGCTTAATGAGCTTATGCAGGAAGTGATACTTAAAAGAAGAGGAGGGCATTTTAAGACCATAGTTGGGGAAAACATACTAGACAACAGCCGCTCTGAAGTTAAAGCGGGGAGACCTGAGTTGGAAAAAAGTTATTTTTGTAGATCTATGGTGCTTACATTCAGCTCTGACTCATACCACTTGGTGTCCATTTTTTATAAGAACTGGAACATTTTAATGGATGACTTGTACATCAGGGCATAAATATGAGAAAGACCTATAGTTACATACAGAAGGGGCTCAAACTTAAAAGACCTTCTTAGGAAAGGTTCTAACTACACTAGAACAGGATGTGTAGGGATGTACAAATGTGAGTCTTGTAACTGGTGCCACAAGGTGAAATCAGGCAGCAAATTTACAGTGAATGGTATAGACCATTATGTAAAAGGTAAATATAACTGTCACTCCAAGGCAGAGGTCTGCATGACTAGATGTGACCAATGCCTAGCTTTTTATGTAGGCAAAACAGAAAGGTAATTTAATGCCAGAATTTATGAACACAACTATGCCATTAGAAAGAATAATATTAATAATGCTTTAGCAGGGCATATTCAGGACAGTTTCACATTTAAGGCAATAGACCATGTAGACATCAGTGACAAAAAGCCTTGGGGACTTCAATTAGAGTTAAAGGAGTTAAGGTGGCAAATCTCACTACAGGCAGATACATGGCCAAGGATAAATGACAGGACATCCATCTCTCCTGTATTGAAATTAAAAGCCCTAGAAAGGAACAAAATATCTCAAAAACATTTGTTAAGCACAAGCACTTTTATATGTATTTGGCTTTGGTAAACATTTTAGCATTATGTGAATATTTAACATGAGATTTTAAAAATGACTTTGGTTTTAGTTTTATCCTATTTAGAATCATTCATGACACAAGTATGAGACTAATAATTTATCTTTTAATTACAACTTTTAGTTGTATTTAAGATGCAACAGTTTCAACTGTTACACAGTCATCAAGGGGTTAATTAATGTTCTGTCTCAGTCTTGCTTAGCTAGCTGCCTCTCTTTGCTTACCCAATCAGAGTGTTTTTTATATGTATATAAATGGCTGTCTTACATTTTAATGGTGTCTGATGAAGTTAACACTTGTTTAACGAAAGCACTCAAATTTTATTTGTTTTTCTTGTGGATTTTTATCATTAAATGCACCTTTGGTTTATCATCACCTGAGTGATTTGTGCCTGTGAAACTGCCTGCCAGCATTTTTATTTATTTAGTTTGACTTGCTGCTTCTGTTTTTTTTTAGTTTAGTCATGGACTTAGGGTCACACATAGATAGTAATCTAGCTTTTGACCATCACATGTCTACAGTAGTGAGGAAATCATTCTATGTTGTACAACTTATAGACAAATTATGGCATCTAAGTCCAAGAAAGTCATCAGACCTGTCATTGAGTACAATGTCCCCTTTGGTATGTACCTAACCAGACATATCCAACAACTGGAATGTCCACAGAGGTTCCTCACAAAAAAAATACAGAGCTTAAGTAAAATGTCCTACGCAGACCACCTCAAGGCTCTATCCCTGTATGCTGTCTCCTGCAGGCTTTTGGGGGAGATCTATGCCTGACATACAGGCCATTGGCAGAACCCACTCTGATGTATCTACTGCATATCCACAAAACAAACAGCACCAGAATTACCCATTCTAAAGGCTTAAAGATTGCCTGTGATATAAATAGAACATGCTGGAGAGACAGGTATGTCTCCAGGGATTACCCCATGTCTGGAACAGGTTCCACATCTATGTGAAGCAGAGTTCCTTCCTAACCCAATTCAAGCACAACTTGGACAATTTAATGGAAAACAGGAAATTCATCCCTGGATTGGCACCTGTATGTCTCTAATGGACACAGGCAACCTGTAAATGGTTCATTTCCAGGCCATAGCTTGTCAATGTTTCATCTCTCAAGCCCCTGCTTACACTTATCAAGGCCACCAGAACTTGTCAGAGATTTGGGATGCATGGCTAGGCTTAAAAAGGCCCTTGCGATCATTAGCCTAGTAAACACCAATGAACCTACGAATCTAACCAGCATACTCTGTCAATGAGACACGTGCTTGACAACATATACTGCACCTATATATATATATATATATATATATATATATATATATATATGTATGTATATATGCATATATCAATTGGTTGACTAACATGAACACTGACATCCTGAAGGTAAACCACCCTATGCCTAAAATGGAAATGTTGACTTCCTACTATGCATGCAACAAAGTTGCTTTTCAGTACATGCAAATATTACTGCAAAAATAAATAAATAATAGCATCCGCTCATTCCCCAAACTCCCTACTAATTATATATGCTAACTCTGAGACTGAACATTCCCTGAGGAAAGGGAATATTCCCCTACCCAGAGATTGTTGCTTTCCATACACCTGTCCACTGTCTATATAGTTGACAAAATGTGGTTAATTAAACAGATGTCACTCTAACTCCTTGTTCACCAAACCAACTGAACTAATATAGGTATGGATATAAGGCCAGATTCCTAAAGGTTACCACAAAATCTACATTATGGGCACACTTTGTGTACACTTTCTGAATTCAAGAACATCTCTACCACAATACTTGTGTTGTCTATTCACTAAGAAAGGTTACACTAAGTGTACATATAAAATACACTTTGTGGTGACCTTTATAAATCCAGCCTACCGATATATAGATATAGATATCAGTTACTGGCTTTTGGTGAAATGATAATTAGATTGAGCATTTGCCAGGTGTGGGTATCCAAGTTATTGAAAGTGCATGTTATCAAATGCACAGAATTTCAGAGGTAAGGGTGAGTTTGGCATTAGAGAGTTAGGTGTGTGTGTGTGTGTGTGTGTGTGTGTGTGTGTGTGTGTGTGTGTGTGTGTGTGTGTGTGTGTGTGTGTGTGTTTCTGATGTTTGTGTATATTTGTGCAATGGTGTACCTAGCATATTTGATTCCCAGACCAGATTTTTTTACACACACACACACACACACACACACACACACACACACACACACATGTATATATATATATATATATATATATATATATATATATATATATAGATATATATATATATGTATTTATATATATATATATATATATATATATGCACACACCCCTCATGGAGATTTTTTCTAACACCTCCTCATCTATAATAATTGTGTTCAGTAATACTTATTAAAATAAATAAAATAATGGACAGCAAGGAGCATGCTAGGAGCAATGATCCAGTTCTCAAAAGACTCAGCCATCCAATAGGAAGCCTTGTACCAAACAAATAACTAGTGCCAGAATCTTGGACTAAAGCTAAATGGCAAAAATGCATATCATCTCCTTTAGAAAGTTGACTACAATACTCCAAACACACCCCTAAAAGCTGATCCAGTAGTTCAGGATTTGGTAACTTACTGTATGTTGACAGGTAACCCCAAATTCTGTTAAGACAGATCAAGATGAAGCAAACTTAGGGACATTCTGCAAAATCAGTAACAGTTTCAACTTGGTTTTACAAATGCAGCACCCAAAGAAAGATAGTAAAGATTGTTGCATATTTCATGCAAATGCATGCTAGTCATGTAAAGGCAGACTATAAGCTAAGCAAACAATATGAGAGACTAAACATATTAAGCAAATGCAAGAAAATTCTTTAATACTAGAGACAGTTTCAAATGTGTCTCATATACTGTTCCCATTTATTTCATACAAATGCACATTAGCCATTAATGCCCAACTTTAAACCGAGCACCAGCTATTTCATCAACAACACAGCTAGTCATCCCCCTGCTAAGAAAAAAAAACAGAAATATTTCAAATTATTTCACACAAATGCTCACACACTCACTAGCCCTTAATGCTAGACTTTTAGCTGAGCAAATGAAGAGGATAAGATCCTATAGCACAGCTAACCACCGCCCACCCAAAAAATTCAATGTATTTCACACAAATGCACACTACCCAGCTTTTAAAATACTATGAAATGGGCAAGGTTACTGCCAATCCACCATCCTCTACTAAAAATCATAAATATTCAGATTTATTCACACAAATGTGCCTTAAGGATGGAATGTAAATGAACCAAGTGAAAAGGACAAGTTACATTCATCCACAAAACAGCTGGCCAACACCCCCCCCCCCCAAAAACAAAGGATACAACTATTCCAATTTATTCACACAAATATTTACTTGCCAGCCTTAATGGCATAATTTGAGCTGAGCAAATAAAAGGGCAAGTTACTTTAACCTACAGCCCAGCTAGCTACCCCACACCCCACGAAAACAAAAAGAGGGCAGAACAGTACAACGAAAAAATAAATAAATAAATAAAAAGAACATAAATACAGAAAACTTGCAGTTAACTAGAACTCAAGCAATCGGCACTCTCAAGCAACCAGCAAAAAAAAAAAAAAAAAGAAATACACTGCAATTTTCATGTGTTGTGCTTTCTGTCCCCCCTCCCCACTGAAACATACCTCAGTTTTAAAAAGAAAGACAGCAATAAATTCCCTCTCTCCCCAACCTGAGAACAAGTCAAACCCAAATAGTATAGGGTACAGTATTAGTCAGGCCTATTTTTAAAAGTGACTCTCAAGCAGCCAGAAACTACAGTTATCCTGCATCTGCCAGTCTCCATGGGTGCCAGTTAACTGAGAGTTTACTGTATTCAATTTCAAAATATTTAAACAAATGCATACAGATACATACACAAAGCAAACTTTAAAATACTTAAACAAATGCACACACACACACACACACACACACACACACACACACACACACACACACACACGTACACCAGCCTAGCCACCATCACCACTCCCTTCTCCAAAAATAAGAAAGAAAATCTGGTTATATTCTCATTTAAAAAAATGCTTACCTTCAGTCTGGTAGGCCAGAATGCCCTGGCTGATTCACTTCCTGTGATTAATCTAGTTCACTGGGTTCAAATAAGCAAACAAAAAAAAATTCCACTGCAAAACTTTCTACTACTCTCGACTATCATGGTCAAATGAGTCCCTAGGCAGGGTAGTGGATCAGGACCTACACACACACACACACACACACACACACACACACACACACACACACACACACACACACACACACACACACACACAGCACCCCTGCCCCAAAACCATTCCAGTGTCCCATTACTTAATCTCAACCTAGTTATCATAAACATTGTTCAAATCTCTCAGTGAGCATATTATTTCTTTTTTTACTTCTAAAGTAATTAGAGATATTTGGATTTACTTTAAAACTTTTATTTCAGATTTTATAACACAAACACTGGGAGACATTTGTTAAACAATAAAGTGTCACAATGAAAACAGACTTAGCATGAACAGTAAGCTAAACTTCTCTGCCCTTGAATACACACATTCAAAGAAAATGCATCTGGCCAGTGGCAGATACAATTTACCTTTAGGGTGTTTTTATATAAGCCCCTTCCACAGATTTCAGGATCATTAGGCTGTTTTCATATAAGCCCCTTCCACAGATTTCAGGATCATACACACATGCATGTGTTCTTTGATTCACCTTCCTGATTGTATTAAGGTATAATACTTTTATAATATGGCTCCATTTGTTAGTGTGTGTTTTAAATTTGTAGTTTTGAACATTTTTCCAATGAAACAAAACACAGTATATGACCCGATCAATAATGACAAAACTGCCCGTTTCAAAACATTTCAAGTATAAAAGGCCAGTCAAACTTCTGTCAATACATACAATCTCTGCAGAAGTAAAAGTCATCAGTAACTAATGAAGAAGTTGTTGCTAGCAAACAACTTCAGATTTCAATGTTTCATCTACAAATTCAATCCCTGCTGCCCTTAAAAGATAAATTGCCTATGTTACATTAAAAATGGTAAGGTGGTAATATTGTAATACAGAATGGATGGCAAACCTGTTTTATCCAAAGGAGGACATGCTCAGGACTGCACCCCCACCTGCTTAATGTACATCACAATACCAGCAATCCATCTATATGCTATGGGAGTAGAACACATAGCCGTCTGCATCAAAAGCGAGTATACTATGACCATTTGCAAAATAAAATATGCTAACACAAATCTTGTTATTCTAGCAACTTTATATATTTATAAGAGCAATATTTAAAATCTATCCCAATTTTCTGGGCTTTGTCTAGATTTGAGAGGTATGCTAACACACACACACACACACACACACACACACACACACACACACACACACACACACACACACACACACACACACACACACAATCATCGTACATTTAAATTCTACACAAACGTCTTGTATTTAAATTCTGCATGCAAGCCTGCAATGCGGAAAAGAAGTGTGCAACAGATGCATGAGTGTGTTGATGCACACAAGCACACACAGACAGAGGGCATTCTTAAAGAAGAATGCCCCTTAAGGATCTGGCTCTGAAGTAGTTTTATGGGAAGTGTTTTTTCAGGTACGGTACACAGTTGGTTTATGGTGCTAGAGTGGGATAAAGGTCATCAGGCATTAGTAAGGTCAGAAAAGAAGACACTTCCCACAAAACTATCATTATTCAGACAAATTCAATCTGAAGTTACTGGAAACGTTAACAGATTGTAAGAGGAAAGTAAATATTTTCCTTTTACGGTCCATTTCTCAGTATTGTATACATTCGATAATTTGTAGTCTGTTATGCAAGTATTATTAATACATGTTGATTTGTGTGTTAGGTCTTGAAAGACCCAGTAGCATTCTACGGTATGAAGCAGTTATGCTGAGTAACTTTTACACCCAGATTTGCTTTTATCAGGACATAACCCACATATAAGAATGCACTTGTAAAAGGTGTCCCTCCAACAAATAAAATAAAAAAAACATGAATAGAAGCAGTTACCAAATGAAGAATAACTAATTATAAGAAAAAATGAGAAGAAAGGCCCATCTATGTCTCACTCATACACATACTTGTTTGTTAATCACAAATCCCACTTGACACAAGTTTCCCTTTCCTGTGGCATCCCAGGAGCACCTTAGAGTCACGTGTGCAAACTGAAATTGTGAGTTAAATGACCCAATAGCATTCTATGGCATGAAGCAGTTATGCTGAGTAACTTTTTACACCCAGATTTGTTTTTATCAGGACATAGCCCACATATAAGATTGCGTTAATGCACTTGTAAAAGGTGTCCCTCCAACAAATAAAATAAAAAACATGAATAGAAGCTGTTACCAAATGAAGAAATAATTAATTATAACAAAAAATGAGAAGAAAGGTCCAGCTATGTCTCACTCATACACATACTTGTTTGTTAATCACAAATCCCACTTGACACAAGTAACCCAGGAGCACCTTGGAGCCATGTGTGCAAACTGAAATCGTGAGTTAAACTGCTAGAAAGCATAGTTTGTATCACCCACAGAACTATATCAAAATATGAGAGTGAGTTTTTGGCTCAGGTACATTCCATCGACCATGGGATGGGTAAGGCCAATCTCTAACCAAATGAGCATTTCAGCACAAAAAGGCTTAAAATGCTCTGCAAAGGCAGCTAGCTTGTACCCATGAACTTACTGTGGCAATGGCACTTGTAATACACACGCACACATGCACACACACACACACACACACACACACACACACACACACACACACACACACACACACACACACACACACACACACACACACACAAATCACAGATGTGTATCTAAAGGTGGGATATTAGCAGCATACTTATAACTCATGATTTGCACAAAATATCATATGCTGCTCCCATGATATAATGATATCAGTTATACTGTTACAAAGTCATTAATAAAGAAAGTGTCATAGCTACATTTAAGTTCACTTTTTCTTATGACGTTTGCCAGTTTGCAGTCCTGCTTTACATATTATCAACACTATGTATAAACGCAAAAGGAAGCATAAGTTTATAAGCTCATACGTAGTTACTAGGCTATTGGCCCAAGAGTTATTTTCTGCCTAGTGAAGCTTACCCCAAATTTACCAAAATGTTGCTGATGTGTCAATACCCTAAGGAATTTTATGATTCTGATATATGTTTGTATATGGCAAGCATTCACAGGATGCCTCTGTCCATTAGGGACAGAGGTGCCAAACCAGGGGTAAATTTGCAATTTCATATCCACTGGTCCAAGTTACATTTAAATTGGATTAGGGATGATCTTTGTTTCACCTGCATGGGAAACCTGTTCCAGAGAAAGGCTAATCTTAGAAACATATACCTACCTATCCAACATGTCCTGCTTATGTCACAGATGAGGCTTAGGTCCTTAGAATATTTCTGATACTGCTTGTTTTGTGGATGTGCAACAAATCTATCAGTACAGGATCAAAGGATACTTTGCAAGGTATGCATAAATCACTATGTAGCAGTCTGTAAGAGATCAAGCACAGGGATAGGGCTTTCATGTGATTCATGTAGGACTTTATGTTTACACCTTGTATTCTCTTTGTGACCTACTTGGACTTGGATGCCATACCTTTACTTTTAAATTGTGCAATTTAGAATAATTTTCTCAACATAGTAGACATGTGGTAATCAAAAGGGGTCTATATCATTTAATCGAAATACATATTCATTGAATGCACTTATCAAACACTAATCAGCGAAATTCATTTCAATGAACCCTGGTCTTTTTCCCAGGGTTAGGAAGCACATGGCCATCACAACAACTTTATCCCTTTTCCCCACTGTAGTGCAATCTTGGAGCTGGTATATATAGTTAGGGGGGTACATTGGGGGTGTGGGGGGTGAAGCCCCCCAATTGGATGGGTTTGATTTAGTGCAGTATCTGTTCCAGAGGGCAAGTGGTTCCTAACCCTGCTAAAAAGTCCAGGGTTTACTGAAATGAGTTTTGCTGATTAGTGTTCAATAAATATGTATTCAATTAATACGCTTTTTGATTAAATGATATAGATCCAATCAAAGGTCAGGTTACTGTCATCATGCATTCCCAGATCCCTGATCATTCTTTCTACTTTTGTGGGTGTATTATCAATGTAGTAATTTCTAGGGGTGGTCAGGGGTGGCCATCTTTCCAAAAGTTTTTTCATACTAAGTTTTAGCTGACAGCTCTGGGACCATTTGCTTGTCTGTGTTAGGGCCTCTTGAAGGGTATCTTTGTCTTTAGGAGATTCAGTGACCACACCAAGTTTGCAGTTATCTGCAGACCTGGTTAGTGAGAGGCCCTTGATGCCTACCTAGACTTCAGAGAAGTTGATGCCAAAAAGGAAAAGGCCCAGCACTGATTCTTGTGGGACTCTGCTAGTGACTAACCTCTTTGTGGAGGTGGATTTCCATATCCTTACTTCTTTAGTCCTATCAGTGAGTCAGCTGGGTATCCATTGGGTGACATATGAGTTTATGCCTAATTTTGCAAGTTTATCTACAATGCCAAAATGAGGTATTGTGTTGAACACCTTGGCCAGGTCGAGGTTGGCATTGTGTACTGTTTTACCCTCTTCCATAGCTTTAGTGATCTTCTCAAAGAAGTCCAACAAGGCCAGTGTCTATGGGTTTCCTATGTCATTGTTTATCACATCTATTGTAACTCTTTCCATGGCCTTGCATGTGAGACTAGTTAGACTTATTCATCTACATTTCCCCAGGTCAGTGTAAGACCACCCCCCCCCCTTGTCTACAAAGATAACCATTGCAGTTCTTCATTCATTTGGCATGAATCCTGTCTTACTTTTGTTATACAACCTATTCATACAAGATTCCACTAAAGTGGCTTGTTTTTGGAGGTTGTCTTATGTTTACTTTGAGTAGGTACAGCTGTCTCTGTGCAGATATTTACACAATTGGCAGAGTTTCTGTGAACAATTCTGCATAGGCAGCAGTGTTCTTAGGATTTGGCGTTGGCCTGGAATTTTGCTAGACTATCACTTAAAAAGAAGTAAGTAAAATGCTTAGGGAAGCATCTAACACAGTGGTTCTTAAATGGTGAGGTCAGTTTCTCTTGGCATGCCCAAGCCTGTTTAATAGGATGCCCAAGCAAGTCTTAAAAATACTGTATACTTAAATTAACTCTGCAATAGTAATTTTATGTGGAATTCTTCTGCCTGCCAAAGAATAAGAGCCCCCAGCTATGACTCAGGACACCCATGCCGCCTATCTGGACCTCCTCAAATCTATTAAGATTTAACTTTACACCCTGATCATTGGCGATTTTAACTTCACAGCCATTGATTGCTAGGAGTACTCAAGCCAGAACACAAATGCTGAAAGATTCCTTGACTTTGTCAATGTCAGTGCTCTGGACCAGCTAGTTGACACCCCCACAAGAGGTGACAACATCTTGGACTTGGTATTAGCCAACATTGGAAACCACTGCAGTATCCCCGCAGTGTCATTATCCCTGGTAAGATCAGACCACAAAGCAATTCCATTTGAAGTCACCATCTCCTGTTACCATCCCTCCTTAGCTAGAGTTAAACAAAAAGAACTTCTCCAAAGCGGATTACAACCTCCTGAGGGAAGGTCTAAACATCTTCACAGCCCCCTCCCTAACAGTAGGAACTGGCACTAAAGTCCAAACCTACACCAAAGTACTATACGACCACTTATATAAATGCAGGGATTCAGCAATACCTAACAGGACAAAATCTTCCTCCTCAAGGAAGAGTAAACCTGTCTGGTGGACATCGGCTATAAATAAACTCTACAACAAAAGGAAAAAATTGCTGTCCAGGACCAAGAAGGAACAGGTGCCAAGCTGAAAGTAATTTCTCCTTGGCCTAAACAGGCAAATAAGGGTATTAGTGAAGTCCTACAAAGCTAACTTCGAGTCCAAATTGATGACATCTAGTAAAGACAATCATAAGGCCTTCTTCACATACATCCACAGTCTAAGGGGAACCACCCAGATCTGCTCATAACTGATGGTCAAGGGCACCACATACACAAATGCCATGGCAAATATATTTACAACATGCTGACAAAAAGGTTCAGTGTAAACTTCACAACTCTGTCCCTCCCCATCAGTAACCCAGGATATCCCCAGCACCTACACCCCACCTCTTATCTCTAGGGAATAAGTCATTACCACCCTCTCAAAGGCTAAAAAGACAGCTTCCATGGGACACAATAACATCCCAGACTGCATCCTGCATCAACTCAGGCAGGAACTTGCAGCACCATTAGACACGCTATTCAAGCTAAGCCTGAGTATCAGTTTCATCCCAGAAGAGTAGAGAATGGACACCGTCATCCCTCTGCACAAAGGTGGAGCATCCACTGATCCAGGCAATTATAGACCCATCAGTCTAACTAGCCTAGTTTGCAATGCCATGGAATGCATTATCATGGATCACATTAACAAGGACATCAGCAAACTCCAAACAGTTGATCCTACACAGTTTGGTTTTGTCAAGGAAAACCAGGGTTTTAGGTTGTTAAGTTTGTTGATGATGACTGCATGCTGCTGGTCATCATCATCCTATTGATATTGATGTAGACACACTACAAGATGGTCTCACCACATGAATGACTGGCCAGAAACAACCTCACTCAAAATGCATCATCATCATCCTTTAGAGAGAGTGACATCTCCACAAATTATCACATTAATAAAGTTAACAGCAATCTAACTTTTGACAACCATGTTGCCTCCCTGTAATCCTCCCTTATCAGGCCTATTATCAAGTATAATACGTCCATCTAGCTAAAAATCCCTGTCCTTCTACTCCATCTCATACAGACTCCTCAGAGTTGATCTATGTCTGGCATATAGAGCAATTTCTGACCCCATCTGATACCTCTCGACTGTACAGATTTTCATAGAATGTCCAGAATTTTTTCCTCATATTTTTGGTCTCTTTATCATAAAAACCATGGTTTTCTGGCAAATCATTGACAAGTCATCAAAGATTAAAGTCAGAAAATAAAGACAGACATTTGAGTTTTAGACTTCATGTTATTCAGAAAATTTATGCTAACCCAAAACCTGTTATGCTATCAACTTTCTAAGTTTGCAAGGGCAATATTTAAAAATTGTCCCTATTTTTTTCTTGCTCCAAGAGGTTGAGAGGTATGCCCACATCGATGAGATTGCTGCAAATCCGCGAGCCAAACTCCACTCACATGACCAGCACACAAAACACACAAAACCACAACATCAATAATGTACATCAATAGATTTGACAGATCTGCAGAGACTCCTCCATCCAATGGAATAATATCTTTTTCCATGTCAAGCAGAGTGCCTCATTATCCCTCTTTAAGAGGAACCTGGATGACTGGATGGGAAATAGAAAATACACTCCTGGGATTCCACCTGTGTCCCTGCTGGACAGGGGCATCGGGAGCTGACCTGTGGGAACATGGGCTAATTTATTGACTAGGCTTATAAGGGCCTGAGGGCCAGTAGCCAAGTAACTTGCTATGATTCTATGATCCTAAAGGAAAAATTTGCATTTCAAGTGTGCATTTGTCTTGAGGACAGACTCATGCTTTTGTACAGTACAGCATGTGCTATTTTGCATTGAGTATCTAAAGATCTTAATCTGATCTCTAGTGAGAGTCTTCTGTGTTTTAAGAGATCCCTGCAGTAAAAGAATCTAACAACTTGTGTTGCAAAATTATTTGTTTATTGTTTACATTTACCCTTTGTGTAGATCCAATGGCCCTTATTATGCAAGTATTTGAGATGGTATTTATAATGACCAAAGGAAATGTGTCCACTCAGTTTACATTTAAAATTACATAGCCAGTTATTCAGTCATACTGCTCATAAATTAATAATGCATTTATATTGTGGAGTTTTCATAGTTCATAACCTGCATTCAGGAGGGACACAATTTCTAAAATATTTGCTTGTCATACATATACATATATACATTAGTATGCAGTTTTATTTATATTACACTACATATTACATTGACAGTTTCTGCACTTCCAGTTGAAGGTACAATAACTTATAGTAGACAGAAGTTACTAGAAATTAAACATTATTGCTGGTTGACAACACAGTATTTTTTTTCCTCTCACATCTAAAGTGCCTGAAACTGGTAGAACATGTTTCTGGAATATGCTAGACAAGAAAAGTTGCAGAGAGTAGGTATGTAAGTAAAGTTAAATCCCTCTACAGGCCTGCCTGTACTACCAACTATACTGCTAGCTGAGAGATCACTGGATAGCAAGATGGACTACTTGAGACTGGAACTCTCCAAGAAGAACAAGGTGAGAAATGCTTGTTTATTTTTGATTACTGAGACATGGCTGCATGATAAAATAATGACAGTGCAGTAAATTGCTGTGGAAACTAAAGAGTTCCTGTCCATTAAATGTAGAACATTTTACTTGCACCGGGAGCTGAATGGGGTCAGTGTAATAGTGGTGTATATCCCACCTAGTGCTAATACCAATGAGCTCTAAATAAACTGTGCAATCACATGGGTGAGCTGCAGAGCAAATATCTTGACTTTGTACATGTGTCAGCTGGTGACTTTAATAAAGCAGATCTGAAAGAAGTACTCCCACACTACCATCAGTTTGTGGACATTCCTACAAGTGGTGATAATATCCTAGACAAGGTGTACATAAACTTAAAGAAAGCATATAAGGCAGTGCAACTTCCGCAAATGGGAAACTCTGACCATGATACCATCTTGCTATCGCCAGCTTACAAACCTGCACTGGTTAGAGAGAAACCCACAAAGAAACAAATCAGGATATGGCCTGAGGGGGCTATGGAGGCCTCCAAGCCTGCTCTGAAAGATCCAACTGGGATATGTTAAAAAAGGCAGCCACAGTGAATCAGCATCTGAACATTGAGGAATACACTGAGGTAGTGATGGTATAGAATTTCAAACTGTGCTGATGGGGTAACAAATGCCAAGAGTATCACTATTAGAGCTAACCAGAAGCCATAGCTCACCCCTAAGGTTTGTGAGCTTCTGAAGGAGAGAAACTCAGCTTACAGGGCTAAGGACAAAGCAGCCCTAAGTGTAGCAAGAGGTCATCTGAGGAGGGGTATAAAAGAGGCTAAGAGGGAGCATGGCAGAAAGGTACATAGCCACTCTGAAGACATGAAGGATGCAAGGAGACTATGGCAAGGCATACAGGAGATCACTGACTGCAAAACTGGTCAGCACAGTGTGAGGGCAGCATTGAATTCCTGGACAGTTTTACCATCTTCTTCGGTAGATATGAGGAAAGAAACAACAGGCTGGTACTAAAGCTATCTGCTGATGAGAAGGATGCAATACTCAGCCTCAGCATAAATGAGGTAAGATGAACCCCAGGAAGGCTGCTGGCCCAGACAACATACTGGGCAGGGTGTTAAAAGGCTGTGCTGATCAACTATGCACAGTGCTCAAGGAAATATTTAACACCACTCTTGCCATGGCAAAATATCCTCGTGCTACAAGGAAACTAATGTCATCCCACTATCTAAGAAAACCACTACCTACCTCCTGATGATATTGCCCCTCTGCAGTTTGTGTACAGAGCTAACCAGTCCGTGCCTGATGCCATATCAGTAGCGCTACACATCTCATTATCACTGTTATCCTCATAAATGCATCTGCAATATTTGCAGTTTCTATATCTGTATATACCAGAGAGACAATTTAAAGTGTTTCTAGCCATGAAGTTGTTTTTTAAAAAATAATTTAATATTAGTTATACATTTGTAAACAAAAATTGGCTTATGACCATTCACATCCAATAATTAGTTGTTACAATGGATAATTTTCTAGTTGCTACTGATGTTCTTAATATTTCACATAGCTAATGAGAAATTGGAAATGCTCTTGCAAAATTCTTACTAATCAAGAATTTGCCTTATTGGAAAAAAAAATATGCAAACTAAAATTAAATGTGATACTACTCTTGGCTATCACATGCTTGATTACATCAACAAAGTCATCTAATATGTAACATCAATCTAAAAAAAAAAAAGAATTAAAAAAAGCTTCCTTTTTGAATGTTTAGTCATCGCTAATAGGTTCATAGGTTCATAGGTAGGTAGTAGGCTATCGGCCCAAGGGCCTAAGTAAGCCTAGCCAACAAGGTTCCCTGGCTTATAGCACCCAAGAAAGTTATTTTCCTGTGCCCCTGTCGAGCAGAGCCACAGAAGTGATCCCCGGGGTGTATTTCCTATTTCCCATCCACTTATCAAGATTTTTCATGAAGAGTGCTAATGAGGAAATTTGCTTGACATAGATGGGTAGCTTGTTCCAGAGTATGGGAAGTCTCAAGGACAGGAACCTATCCCTCCAGCATGTCCTGTTTATTGTGGTGACATGATTTAGGTCCCTAGAGCATGTAGCTTGGAGGGATTGGGATTTCTTTAGGTATAGCATGTTCAACAGCTCCGGGTTTGACATAGCTTTATATGCTAGGCAGAGATCACCTCGGAGTAGGCAATATGCTATGGAGTAAAGCTGGAGTTTTTTAAGACAGTCAGTGTAGGGCATGTGTTTGAGGCCAGTAATCCTCTTTGTGAGGTACTCCTGTGGCCTTTCCAGCTGCTGCAGATGTCTTGTGAGGTACATTCCAAAAGGGGTGTTGTACTCTATAATGGGTCTAATGAGTGTCGAGTAGAGGGAAACAATGACCTCTTTTTTCCTAGATGAGAACCCTTTTGTGATGAAATGTGCCATATAGAAGGATTTCCTGACTACTGTGGTGATGTGATTATCAAAGGCGAGACTACTGTCCACCTGGGTCCCCAGGTCTCTTATCACACATTCGGCGTTAAGTAGGCTGCCGCCTATGTGGTAGTTCATGGGTGCAGAGGTTTTACCAAAGGGGATGACAATGCACATTTTGGCATTGAGCTTGAGGCCATGGCTCTGAAACCAGGCACCTGTCACAGTGAGGCCCTTCTGTAAGATGTCCACATCATTTGGGGACTCAACTATGGCTCCTAATTTGCAGGCCTTCTGTGTTAGCCTGTACTTCAGAGAAGTAGATACCAAAAATGAGAGGTCCCAGGACTGAACCCTGTGGTACTCCACTTGTCACTGGTTTGACGTCATATTTGGAGTCTGCAACTTCTACATTGTGGGTTCTGTCAGTGAGCCAATTGGCCACCCATCTTGTGACGTAGGAATGTATACTTAGTTTAGTGAGTTTAGCTATAATTCCAGAATAGGAAATGGTGTTGAAAGCCTTGGCAAGGTCAGGATAGGCTGTGTGAACCATCTTACCCTCATCTACAGCTTTGGTGACTGCCTCAAAGAAGTCTATCAGGTTCAGGAGGCATGATCTGCATTTCACAATCCTGAACTGGGTGGGGTCCAGAGTTCGGAGGTTATCGATATCTTTGTTTATGTGTTTCATGAAGATACGTTCCATGGCCTTACAGACCAGGTTCATCAGGCTAATAGGGCAATAGTTCCCGGAATCAGTAGTGGCTCCTCCTTTGTGGAGTGGGATAACTGTTGCTGTGTGCCACTCAGTGGGCACAAAGCCTGATGTGAGACTATGATTGAACATGGTGCTTAGGTGGGGAGCCAGTTCGCTCTGAAATTCATGTTAAACCCAGCCTGGGATGTTGTCCAGTCCCATGGATGCTGTGTTTTTGGCTTTAGAGAGTGCAGCTTTTAACTGCGTAGTTGTGATTACAGGGACTCTGCATTTTTCATGTATATTTATGGTCCCTTTAGGGGGTGAAAGGAGGGTAAAGTTAGTACTGAACCTATCTGCCAGGACGTTAGCAATATCAGTTGGTTCTTTAATTTTCATGCTGTTGTGCTGTAACTCAGAGCAGATCTGGGTGTTGCCATTGAGATCCTTGACATAGCTATAGAATGCTTTGTGGTTGTCCCTAGAATCAGTGGTGATTTTGGTTTCATAGCTAGGTTTGGAGGATCTTATAAGGGATGTCAGCTTCTTACTGGGGCTGACCAGGGAATTCCTCCACTCATG